>NW_010207202.1:19005-86130 GCF_000695765.1 Mesitornis unicolor
CCCCCCCCCCGAACTTCAGAGCATTAAACTGACCAAATCAGTCAAATCTTCATTTAACTGGTGATAATGATGCTCAGGACGAGCTGTGCTTAGCATCTAAAAGAAAGATTTAGATTACTTAATTTCTGTGGCTGCTATGCAAAACTGGGACTATAAGGGTTTCACTGAAGTAATGCATTCCTACAGCAGCTGCTACAATACTGTTCGAGTCTTGATAGCGACTTCTAGAGAGCGACTTCTAGAGACGTCTAGTCAGACTGGTTTCTAGATCTATACCCTAGAAAGATAGATTTGATATTTCACTGTAGGTGATCATATGTATGTTGTACTTGTTCTGCTTTATGTTCTGTGAAGCACCTGAACATAGAAACCAAATAAAGATAGAAATTACTAAAAGGGTGGATAGTAAACGTGATGCCTACCTGCATTTTTAAAAGGTACTTTAGGGTTTCTCTTTTAAGAATTATTTTTAAATTGCTATGTAACATTAAAGTTGACTTTGGGACTTGGGAGCCATTTGTAAGCATACCATTTAATATTGGCGAAGAACTTCAGTAAGCAGATTCTGGTAGAGGTCAGCTACTCTCTTATATGCACTCTCTTATGGGACTGCTTTTCTAGTGCTGCTTCTCTGAATTGGCAGTGTTGGTTGTGTTTTTTCCATTCTCAGCTGTGTTTAGCATGCTTCAGCTGTGTCTGCTATAAAGGAGTATCAGCAGTAGATTAATTTTCAGCTATCAAGTGAGCTATGTCTGTCAAGTTTAAACAGTAAAACCGTTGTAACTTGACTATTTTAAAGTGTCATATTTAGTACTGATGTTGTTGCTTTTTCCTGCTTTACAAAATAGGCTAAATGTTGTTTTCCTTGTTCTCTGTTGATAAAGAAATAATCTGTCCAATGTTTCATGACTTAGAGAGTAATATTTACTGCTATATTCAGGAAAAACTGACTAGTCTGCTGCTAATTGCAGGCTCTTGATGAAGGATGTGGATAGAACTCAAGTACTCTTGCAAGTGATACAGCAGCTATCATGTGAATAAAGATAGAATTCTTGCACTAAATTGTATTGTTCCAAACTAACTCTTGGCATGAGGAGGGTTAAGTCTTTTCTTTGAAGGTTATCCCTTGAATCACATGAAAAAATGCTTATTCTTTGGCTTAACTCTTTACCCCTTCTTTTTTTATATATATAAAATGTAGATTGCCATAAAGCTTTTGCCTTAGTTGTGCGGCCACCTACAGAACTCAACAACAAGCTACTCAGTTTCCAGATGACAACTGAAGAACCTCCTAAAGAAGATTGGTTGAAGATGTTGTGTCGGCATGTGGCGAACACTATTTGTAAAGCGGATGCAGTAAGTGCTCTGGAACCATGTTGCTGATTGGAAATATTTCTCTTTTTGGCTTGAAGCACATGAAGGTGAAGAATATGTTGATCATGAACATGCTTGAGGTGAAGTAGAGCAGAAAATACTTATGCTAGCATGTCTGCAACTGAGTGGTTGAAAGGTGGAAAAGGAAACCGCCTGGAAGTTAGCTTCCACAAAAGCTAATAAGTACTTAAAAATCAAGAATCTCACCCTTCCCCCACCAGAAATTAATTATAAATAGTTTACACTGCAGATATTCAGTAGAGCAGATCTAAACAGAATTCTCTTCTGCTTGCTTCTTTCACAGGTTTCTTTCACAGCTATCTTTGAATTTACAATCCCAGCATTATGAATCATATATTTTGGTTTAACTCTGTTAGGTCGAATTATTTGTTCCATACTTTATCTGCATGGGGACCATAATGTAAGAGCGTCTTCATCCTATAGACAGAAGCCTACAACCTTAAAACAAGGGAATAAATAAAACAAGGAGATAAAGGAGGTACTGACCTCCACTTTTTTTTTTTTGCTTAGAAGTTCAGTGTGGGAGCTTTCCACAGCCATAAAACTACTCATTTGAAGAGTAGATCCTCTCCAATCAGAGCAAGAGACTTTCAGCTAATGTTTTAATTATGCATACCGATCATCCAAGTTTACTGAAAATGTGCAGTACATGCAGCTGAAACAATTTGGATTTAAGCTACAAACGTCTTATGTTCTGCATTGTACTCTTACTGTACAATGTTTGGTTGTCTGTTTTTTAAAGATATACTTGTTTCAAGAACGGTAGTTAAACAATCAAAATAGCATCTTAGCTTTGTTTTGTTTGACTTGTCATCTAGGGACTTATGAATAAGAAACTTGGCTTTGTGCTTTTCCTTTCTTTTGAGGTACTGAGTAGGAAAAGTACTGATTCAGAAGTGTTAATTTACTTTATCTGCCACCCATCTTCAGTCTCTTGATTGTGTTATGAAAAACACAAAGGGATGGAAAATGTTGGGTTTTAAATAGAAATTAAATCTTTGAAATAAAGGTATCATTCTCTTTTGCCCGAGGAGATTCAGAATCTGGTGACAAATTGTAACCTACTATGCCGAATCCCATTAGTATAATTTCTGTGACTACTGCCTTGTGCCAACTATATAATAGTTTTTTTTTTCTTGCTGGTTTAAATGTCAAATTGAGCTTCAATTTAAGCATGCTTCCCTTTTTCCCTGGTTTTCAAGAGCTCTGCAGCATCATGTGAGAATGAGAGAGTGTTGGCTTCACCACATGGTGGCAGGAAAGGCTTTAACTACTACTTTGTTAGACACTAGAAGTAGCCGTACAGCTTACTGTCTGGAGTTATGGGTTTTTTCACAATTTTTTTTTAAACTGTCCTTTCTCAGAATAACTCAAAACATCAGCAAAACTGCAGCAACTTCCCACTCCCATGCGTGCCCCTCCACTCCCAAGTTTTGAAAGCAGTTAGCCAGAGATTGCTTTGCAAATTCTAGAGTTTAAAAATGAGGCATGAAAAAATATACTCCAAAACTTATGGCTATTCTGAAACTTCTGTTAGGCTTAAGGTTTAGTCTTACTGTTTGACAGCTGGAGCTATTGAGATTTCACCTCAGAAGAGTGCTAGATGTGTCAGTGAAACAAAAGCAGAACCACACTGCCTTTACTTCAGTTAACCCTGAACTTGAAACTAAATCAGACAAACCAAATGTTAAACTACTGATGAAATGATTTCATAAACTGAATGCATCAGCAGTTAATCTCATGAAGTGGTTTGAGAGCAAATATTAAGAGTTAAATATGGAGGAATATGGTAATTAAAACCTAGTGAACTAGGTCATGAATGAATATTTTGAGTGCTGATGTTTGCTTACCATTATTAAGACTTTTTTTTCTGTAGGAAAACCTCATTTACGTTGCTGATCCTGATTCAGTTGAGGTAAATACTAAAGATATGGACAGTACTTTAAGCAGAGCATCCAGAGCAATAAAGAAAACATCAAAAAAGGTAAGATACTACAAAGGTAGTGCTTTACAGTAAACCCCACTTCAGTCAGGGAATTGTGCTAGTATTCCTGTTTCAGGTGTTTTGTAGTACTTACAGTAGTGACAGGAAAAACTTATTCTGAAATAAAACTCTTAAGTATAAGCTCCTTAAAGAAAGAACGTGGGGAGTGTTTGAGGTTTTGACTGAGTAGTTTTGGAGTATCTGTATATTGTCACAAGTATTATATAGTCATTTTTAATTCTATTATGGAACTTACTCTTTTAAATATTTCAAGTCTTAAATATATAACAAAATCCCACAACCCTCAGCTGTAACTGTTTTTAGCGTATTGAGTACAGTTTTAAAGCTACATGCGACTGTCTAAATTCAAGTATCTTCAGAAGTAGGATGGGTGTAGAGTATGCATGTCCTGGTAATAAAATAGACTTTGAAACAGCAAGGAAGTAGGTGTTGAATGCTGGTGTCTACCTGTGTATGCTTTCCTTTGTGTATGTCCATCAGCTAATGGACTGAGCAACTGTGTCTTGTCCTGCTAAGAGGATCTGGCTGGGAGGCAGAAGGAAGGCTGCCTGTCTGCTCTGTCATGTTGGCTGTGCTCTGGGTTTGGTTCTGCTAAAGTTTGTGGTGTGTGAGAAGGGGTGACAGTAATTAATGCAGCAAGGAGGAATCTGTTCCCCATTCTCAGCAGTCTTGCAGAGCAGGCTTAGTTCAAGTTCAAGATGATAATACTGTTTCTTGGAGAAAACTATAAAGGTTGCTGTAGTTTGGAAGCTACTGAAGACTAAATTGAGAGCAACTTTAAAGGAGAGGGGGCTGACTTTGCAGAACCCAAGGAATATGAGGAAGCCTAGTTGCCTAGACCTTATTTTGACTTCTCCCTGAATCACTGCTGTTCCTCTGCCCATGTTGTCCTCATATTTCGATAGAGTGAGAAAAGCAGAAGTGATGGGGAGCCTTAAAAAACAAATCACCTCGTGTGTGTGTTTATTTGGCTAGTTTTGATACAGTCATATTAACATTCGATACATGTCCTACAGATGTTCAAAATTTGAATAGTAACCTACATCGCAGTAGCTATTACAGGCTGATTTTTGTCAATGTATAACTGCTTGTCAAACTCCTCAGGTTACAAGAGCATTTTCTTTCACAAAAACACCAAAGAGAGCTCTTCGAAGGGCTTTAATGTCGCACAGTGCAACAGAAGGAAGAAGTCCCAGCTCAGCTAATGAGAGCTGTATAGGCAGCCGACTGACTAGTGCGTCGTCATTAGCGGTAAGTGATTTGCCTGTGCAGGCCAAATAAGTAACCTTTTTAAGATCAGTTATTTTAATGTCTGGTGCTGATCTTACTGTAACAATTTCAAGATCCACAGTGGAAAAATTTATTTTTAACTACATTCATAGACGTGTTATTTTCTGAGCATGAGTTGTTTAATGAGAAGGCTTACTTGCTGAAAATGCAGAAAAATCTGCTGTACACTAGAAACTGGGAGTTGCCTTGTACAATTAAGTTTGGAAAACCCCCCCACTCTCTTTTGCCAGACATGGAATATGTATCCTCTTCTGAGAGTGAGAAACTTCCAATAGTCTTACGTTGGCTCACATTGTTGGTTTTGGACAATATATTCAAGGTGTACAACCCTTAATAGTATGGTGAAAGTAGTAGTGAAACTAGTGAGATTATAGACATCCTGTGAAACAAACGGGGAAGGAAGTGCAGAGAAATGCTGCAGCCTGAGGTTTTTAAAAAAGGTTAAGGGCATTATCTCCTTATACGTGTTGAAGAGAACTTCGTAAAAATAATACATTGGTGTACGTACTGCAACACTTGTGCTATGCCTGGCTACCTGTTGCAGCTTCCTCATGCTAAATTAGGTCGAACTCCATTTCCTAGTACAGTCTAGTAGAGCAGACTAGATTTGGAGGATTTTCTTCATCGTCTTCACTTCTATTCTAGTGTTTGAGTAAATCTGTATGCTGAGTAAACATCTACTTTAAAGTCTGTAGTTTGTAGGACAGAAGGCCAAGAACAGGACTTCCTGTGTATCTACTCCCTGATATGTCAGTACTTTAAAATAGAGATAATTCAGTATGTTTGAGTGGCCATGAAGTTGTACAACATAAAGATACCGCCCAGCTCTCCTATGTGAGATAGGCTTGAGAAAATATGAGTTAATAAGGGAGGAAGTATCATTGTGAACTGCATTGCTTTAGAGAAAATGAAAAAAATTACCAGCATGGCTATATGTCAGATCTCTGTACAGATTTTCTTCCTTCAATTATGACTGCTCCAACAATTGTTTTTGATTTCGAATGTTTTGTCTTCATTTTGATACAGCTCACTTCTTATGAAAATGCAAGTTATGCACTTTTTCTTTGTGTGTGTGTCTACTCCGTGCAAAAATACTTCCCCCCACCCAAAAAAAAAAAATTATAGAAACTTATAGTTGTCAAAGCTATTCTTCTATTTCAAGTTCTTCCCAGAGTTCTTGGACTTCTGAGGTAGCAAGCTGCGGGTTGGCAGCAGATCGTACGTTGTATGTGATTTTTGTGTGATTTTTTTTGTTTGGTTGGTTTTTTTAACCAATCCCACACACCACTGGACTTGCATAAATTCCTTTTGGTTGAATCATGAGTTTGAAGGGGAAAGAAAGGCTTGGATTCCAGATCCTTAAGTTGCCATACCAGTGCAGTTCTTGAGTAGGAAACTAAAGCTGCAGGAAACCTGAAGCAATTAAATAAAATCCTGGCCTGTGCTTATTTGGGGATTTTTTTGTGTAGAAAAACTTCAGAGTAAAAACATCAGAAAAGCTTGGATGCTTGATTTTTTTTTTTTCTTGTTTGGACTAACTCTTGAACCCCTTCTGAATTGTAGATTGCTCGTTCACCTTCTGCGTGCAGCCTAAATGGATCTGTCAGATGTGTTGTTAATGTTCATCGCTCCAATTCTGTTGATTGGAGCTCTCAAAATTCCAGGCCTGTGTTGTGTCTTGGCTCTCCAAACATTCATCTTTCAAATGCTGTAGAAGAAATAACCTCTTCCAACTTGGAAAGCTTAAATGGTCGTGCCTTGGACAGATCACGTCCTGTTCCTATTAGTACTACCACTTGTGATGATGCTGCAGATAATAACACACGTGAAAAATTCTGTACATCAAATCCTGACTGTTAATGCCCATCGTGCATGAAGTGAGCAAAAAAATCTTGGTTCCTCTAAACTAAGACAAGATGGTGCAACTATATAAAACCCTGGAATCCACAGTGTTTTAAATGGTGTTGGGTTTTTCTTGGACTTGTTCTAATGCACGGTGTTGGAGTTAACACTCACCTGTGGTCTAGTTCTATTTTTGGTTCTGGGTGCAAAGTTAATTCTTTCACAAATCCTTTTAACTTTATTTTTTTCTGAGTTTTTTTTGTTTGCTGAATTCATTTCTATACGATTGAGTTACTTCTTGTTTCAGTTGAGTTGTCCAAGTGGCAGTGTAGCTCACTGGCCAGATATCTGAGGACCTTAATAACTTGGTTACAAGGAATTCTTGAGCAGCTAATTTTACCTATGGTTTTAAGTTTTTGTTCCCCTATCTGTAAATAGAAAAAGTATCCTTTATAAAATACTTTAGAATCTAATAAGAGCTGCTATATAAAGAGGAGTTTAGGATTTAATTTTCAAATATTGCCATAAAAAGTCATTAGACTTCATAGTGAAGTGGTGTATCCTTACCTGTTAAAAATATCCCTATTTAAAGATTCTTGAAGCATGCAAGATGCAGCAAGCTGCCTAACTACCATGACCTGTTTATATGCTGGAAAGCTTGCTTGTGCTATAAAGAAGCACCAGAAGATTGCTTGTGCAAGTATCTTGAGGTCTAAAGTAAAAAGAATATAAAATCTCAGCTGATCCAAAGAGGCTAACTTTTAGTGCTACATATTGATGTGCTGGTTTCACTGTAATTTTAAGTCCCAGAAGCAGTCTATGCTCCTAGAACCAGAAAAGTCAGCTTTTTGCCTAGTTTGTGCCCATCCAGGCACAGCTAAAGCAAGCTTTGACAAATCATTGTGACGTCTATTGCCTTCTGTAGCCAAGAAGGCATGTGTTCAGCATTTAATTTGGGGCTCAAAGCTGGTAAGAATACAGAAAGTTGTAGGGTCTGAGGGGAGCTCTGTTTCTCTGAGAGATTATCATCATGATCTTGCCCTCAATTTGGAGGGAGATTGTTATTGCAGGAAGTGTGATGCAAGATGTATGCTAATACTTGGCTAGCAGCTACTCTTCAAAAACACATTCTTGCATTCTGAATCCTGAAGGCTGGTAAAAAGGAAAAAAAATCTTTCTTCTGCATTTAAAAAACTATATGCATTTTACTTATTTGGTGCTGTTTAACTTTTCTGTTCAAAATCTAGAAGTGTTGAATAGTTAATTTCAAAAGCTGTTGATGTTAAATACCTTCTGTACTGTTACATTCCTTGTACTATGTATCCAGGTTGAGAAATGACAACTGCACTATTGACATTGGCTAATAAATGATGAAATAACTTTTTTCTTTTTTCTCCCACAACAGGGTATTCCTTCTCCGTCCTTGGTCAGTCTTCCTTCAATCTTTGAAAAAAGGAGTCATACATTAAGTCGTTCAACAACCCACTTGATATGAAGCAGGTTTCAAATACAATGCTGTATTGTAGTGACTGACAAGCAGCCAGCTGTTCAAATGACCGGTTACTGACATTAATGGTACCTTAGTCATTAGCACTTAGCAATGATTAGCAAAATGTTAGATAACACTAAGTTAATCACAAGGAGTTTTTAGTTGTATTGAAGCAGATCAGATAATCAGTGGAATAAGTAACTTGGCCTTCATTTAAGACACAAATTTATTTGCTCTCCAGCATAACAGAAGCATTTTCTTCTATGGAAATGGTCCCCTCTGGGCAATAAACTAGTTTGTCAGATTTTGAAATGAAGATGATGATCACATAACTTACCGCTAGCTCTGATGACTCTTACGCTTGCCTAACTTCATCAATTGGCAGAGCACTCTAATGTTTGAATTGTTGAGTTCTTAAATGGAGATGCATTATGAAGTACATGACCTTTCAAGTATGACAGTTAACCTGTTGTACAGCTGCTTATTCCAGATATTTTATAAACGTAGTTGTATATAAAGAAATAGAATTGAGTTTCTGTGATTATGGTCTTCTGTAGCCTCACTGTAACACAATGAGTTTATTTGAACAGTAAGTTTATAGACTATGACTAACTTTGACCACCAAAAATTCAGTTGAATTATTTGAATTTCTTTGAAGTGGAAGTCTGAAGAAAAGAATTACTCTCCCTTTTAGTAGGGCTGTTAAGCAAACACACACATCCTCACACCTTCCGCATACTTGGTTAACAAACCATTATTTAATGCATGGAATTATTGGTGTGACAATGTAACTCTGTCAGTTTTGGTGTGTCAGACTTCAGGTGGTGTACTCCTAAGGCTTTTTCCTGGCTTTCGCATGTATTTGTGTCTTTCTTCAAAACTGTAAGTTCAATTCTTTTGACTCCTCTGAGTAGTTAATACAATGCAATGCTATCTCAGGAACTACCTAAATCTGTATATTTCTGCATTTCATTAACAGTTTAACTGTCTGTATTAGCAGGAGTTTTCAACTTCTGGTTTCTTTTTAGCCACCCGTTTCTTGTCTTTTGTCTATATGTAAGTAGTGATGCTTCTGAATGTGTCAGACTTGACTGTTTTTTATATCTCTCTTTGCCAATCCAAGCAATGTAAATAAACTGTTTATAATAACACTGCTTATGGCTTTGCTAAACTGGCTTTTATGAGAGTCTACTTCACTATTCTCGCCTCTTCCCCTGGATACGTGTATCTGTGGGGTTTTTGTCCTTGTCCATTAAAAATAAGCAACTGAGCTAAATGTGCACTGACACTTAAAAAATAAAATGGCTCTAGGAAATAAAGTATTCAATAAATACTATGCTTAAAGATTGACAAGTTTTCTTGTTTTATTTTGTTAATTTTGGAAGAGCATCTTCAACCTGGTAAATTGCAAATTTATGTAATATCAGCTTATCATTATTCCTTTGCTTGTCTTTAACTTCCAAATTACTTGTATTTAGCTTCTATCTCAAGTTCACTTGCACTCAAAACCAACTGAACCTCTAGTGTTTACTGTCTTGCCTAATCTTGTTATTACCATTGCTGTACAGCTCTTTCGTTGCAAAATGAATGGAAAATCATCGATCGCTGCTGAATCCTACTGCTTGTCATGTGTTGCATATAGCAGCTTTCTGATGGAGGAGCTAGTTCTGCTCAGTCCTTAACTCTCGAAGAAGAATGAGGAAGACTGTATCTGGTTCCAGGGGGAAGTGTAATGCACACTGATTACCCCCCTCCTGCATTCTGGATGTATTATTATCTTAACCTGTCAAGTTTCAGCATGAGATGCCTCTATTTTTATTTTAAAACAGGTGTACTGTTAAAAAAATAAAGTCTTATGTTAGGGCTAAGAGGAAGAATGGCAGCTCAGTTTCCTTGTCATTAAATGAGATGATTTAAAACAATGTATTCATTACTCTGCAGCTCTTCAACTCCACTCGAAGGTGAGTTAGCACAGTTTATTGAAGGCATGCTTGGTCCCCAGCTGGTGAGAGGATATGCTGCCACTGTGTATCTTAGGGCTGTACCAAAGCCATTAACTGCTTTTTGGCTGTTAACTGTCAGAGGACCAGAATTTTTTTCAGTAAGAGAGAGAGAAGTGAAAACAGTGATATTTGGGGTTGAAATAACAAGCTGATGGGTAATAATTAACACTGATTTGCTGATTTGACAACTTGCTCTCAATCTCATTGCCTGGAGCAGTGTAACAAATCCTTTGGATACGGGAGAAAGCGGCAATCATCTGACGCAATTTTAGTGAGGCACTCTTACATGACAGTATTGTAAGTTTGCTAGCAGAGGGGACACTACTTGGGAGCAAGTATAAAACTGGCTGATCTCTACCTACTGGAGAGCAAATCTCGTCAGTATCCAGTGTGGTTGTATTGAGTGGGGCTCCGTGGTCTGAGTGTTTCTATTGACTGAATGGATAGTGGAGCGGGAGAGCATGCTTATTAGTTTTACAGCTGTCGCACAGCGGCAAGGAACTTGAGTACATGACAGAGCAGGATTAAAGGTGGAAGTGAGCTTTTTAAGTTAGAGAGGTGCTCCAGATTAATAGAAACAAGAAAAATAAGATTTTTACAAATTAGAGGTTTTCCCCTCACCTTCTCCATTTTCAGTGCTACATAGACATCTTGTAGCATTAGAACAAGTATGTAATTTTGGGGGGTGTTTTGGTTGGTTTTTTGTTTTTACACATTAAGACAGACTAGTTCTCAAAACCACTATTAAACAACAGTACTTTTACCATCTACCCACTATGGAATGTGTTTTGTTGAGTAACAGCAGTCATCTGGTTTTGTGCAGCACCTAGCTTCAGTCATGATAGAGACGATTAAAATCTTCTGAATAGTGTTTTAAAATTCATAGCGCTTAAGTATAATTTCTTCAGTCTTTGTGCTGAGGTTTCTGTATCAGTAAAACTATAGGATCTGTTCTGCAATTCTTTAAGGAAAAAACTTTGGGATGAAAAGGACATTTCTTTCTAACCTAGTTCTCATCCACTTGCCACTCTGCTAAAGAATTAGCCACCCTGCATTCAGCATATGAAAGAATTGTTTTCATTCAGAAAGACTGGAACTTTGAAGAGGAGGTCAAAAGATGATCTTTGCATGAAACGCAACCTTCTGTTTGTGTAGGCTGTGCAAAATCAAACAGTTCAATGAGCTCCTGCTCATTGCTGCAAGAATCCTCACCCTTAACCATTGCTCCAAGTTGGTGCTGCTTGAAATTGAAGAACAGCTATTAAAGGAAAGGATCCTCTGTGGGGTAGGTGTTGGGTGTCTAAGCTTCCAAGGAGAATGCAGTTTTCTAGCAGCACGCTTGCTCACTTCCCTTATTAGTGTGTGGATCTTGAAGTCTGGGTAGTAGTGCTCCAGGAATAAATTACTTCTGAGTAGGTGTGCTGCATGTACATTGCCATGGAGTTTATTTAGGTATGCTCTTCAATGTTTTGAGAAAATAATGTATTGTGTTATCAACCTATCTTTGTTCCTAGTTGAAATACAGAATAGTGCTCAGGAGTTTATACTATAAACAGTGTTTAAGAAGCCTATGTATCTATTGTGTAGGGGTTTGCAGGGAGTATGTAGACTAAAGCTTGTACTGAGGCAGGGTGATGTATAAGGAAGCAAGTTTGCTTGCTTAGAAAAATTTGAAAAAATCCCCACTGACATATTAAAGAAGCCAGCAGGTGCCCAAGTGACCAGAGGAAGTCTGGGACATGAGTTGGAGCTGAACTCCTTTTGTTGTATCTGAATCATGTGAACTTACGTTGCTTAGTCTGGGTGCAAGCAGTCCAGCCATTCACAAACCTGTATCTAGAATTCATAAACAGCAAGCTATTAAAGCATTTGTGGACTAAGGTGATTAATCTTTTCTAGGTTTTTGTTCAAAGAAAAAAGGTAGAGAGATTACAGTTGCTTGAGACCACCTGTTGGTGAATCTGTTGTAGATTCAACAGGATGGCTTGACCTGTACTTTGCAGA
The DNA here is from genome assembly GCF_000695765.1 of Mesitornis unicolor. Taxonomy (NCBI): domain Eukaryota; kingdom Metazoa; phylum Chordata; class Aves; order Mesitornithiformes; family Mesitornithidae; genus Mesitornis; species Mesitornis unicolor. The sequence continues at coordinate 31,034 of NW_010207202.1, forward strand.
AAAAATAGTTGCTGTTTCTAAAATAGGAACTGAAAACTCCACGGTGAGATGGATGTTTACAACCTCTGAAAGCCAGCCATCAGAGACAAAACAGGGGCTGGCTAGAATATACTTTAAAAACACAAAAGCTGTTGAGAGCTTAAAATGTTGACTGAGTGCTGTATGCAGCTGACATTGCAAGGGTGAAGGCAAACTGGTGCCATGTTCTTTGCCTTGGGATGGGTTTTAAGAGCAGAGCCAGAAACCTGTTCTCGTCCATCAGTAAGGAAAGCTAAAATTGAAATGAGAACACCATGAAAACAAACTAATTAAACATGTAGTGAAATAGATGTAACACTGTCAGATGTTAGGCAAACAAAAGTCATTTTCAGACAAGAACATTACCACTATTTAGAGCTGAATTTTCAGTTGGCACTGAGTATTCTATCAGCCTCTATACAAATGCAACCGTGTATTTGTATGCCTAATTTAGGCAGTTAGAAGTGGAATTACCACCCTACCTGCTAATTGTAATTAGTTTAAGCTGTCTTGGTGCCTTTATCAGCTGATCCATACACCAACACTGGCTTTAAGTATAGAGTGTGATGCTAGTAGGAGCTACCCTCTGCTGTTGAAGCAAGTCATTATATATATAAATATGTATATGTACAAAGTAGTGAAAAAAGCTGCTTACAAAGAGATGTGAAGTATCCTTTTTATTTTTACCTTGCGTAGGGAGGCCTAGTGTGGGCACTTTATATTGGTGAAATTAAGGAATTAATGTTCTATTTTTTTATATGGGTAAAAAGAGGAGAATGTTTATACCTTTCATTTCCCCCTCTTCCTGAAGCACCTCAGTTTCTTTGAGGACTGAAGAAGGAAGTGGCTTTTGGCCTGTTCCTAGAGGGCCTAGCTTTGCTGCTCAGCTTACCAGGAGCACAGCAGAGCCCATCCTGTTTTGAGGGAGGTAAAATCTTGCAGCCCAGAAGCAGATTGGGGTCTGCCTTGTTAGCCTGGGCAGTTCAGGTGTCCCTGGCTCCTGTGACGATGGGGTAAAGGATGACTTTTTGCACTTCTCTTCCACCATCTCCTTCTCCATCCAGAGATCAAGGAGAGTGCAATGGCCTGGTAAGCACACTCAATTTATTAATGGATTCCTTAAAACGGAATTGACTGGAATATAAATTGTATTACCTGAGCTTGTGGAGATTTTGTTTGGTGTACGGTTAAAAGGGTAATGTTTATTTGTCAGTGTTTGGAGATACTAACTAGCTTTCATGAATATTCAACTTCTGTCTTTACCCAAACAATCAGTTGGCTATGTTGGATTGTAAGCTTCTACATGCTTTCTGCTGCTCTATGATGGCAAAGATGGTATTTCAGTAGTTTCTCCAATGTTTCAGCCTGGAGGGAATGTGAATATAAGCATAAATGATTTTGAAAATGTGCCTTTTTTCTGTGTTTCAAGGGCTCATGCATTAGAGTTGGTATGGCTGACAAATCAGCACTGATTGCTAATTAAAAAGCTGAATTTATTAAGGAGTTTCACACTTCCATTTCTTCCTCGGATTGAAACCCTAGCTGTATGAGTGAGTGCTAGTGAAGCTCTAATGGATGCAGTCTAATTACTTGCCATTTTTGCTATGACTTAACAGTTCATGAATTACAGTAACTCTGACTGACAGATCATTGCTGATTACTAATTAAATGGCAGAATTAGGTTTTATGCACCTCCAGCTTTTGCGCCCACAAAAAGCGGCACTCCATATGTTAACAAAAAAGGCTTGCTTTCTGCTTGTTTGTTGATATGTAGAAGCTGATGGTCTCATCTCTCCAGAAAACAAAAATTCTCAGGGCACGTTTTACAATAGTGGTGGGAAAATATATTTAAAAAATAAAGTTACTGCTGTGTTGCTTATAAAGGAGGCTTTGGAGAGAAACCGTTCAAGGCAGTATAACAACTCAGCGTGTTTCCTGGCACTCTTATTCTCTTACAGATTGCCTCAGCCCTCATTTAGTGAGCACAAAGAACAATAAAGTTTTTAGCCCTTTATCTGCAGGAGGGGACAATTCATTTGCTGCTGTAGGTACTCCCTAGGTCACCCCGGCACTAGAACAAATGCAAGAATAGAACGTCTTCCTTTTTCTTTCTCTCAATTTGCCTTTTCTATTCAACATACCCAGAGTTTAATCTGGTTCTTGGTAGGATTGCTACTCTCCTAACCTGCAATGTGTTTTAACTTGTGATAGTGATCTGTAGAAATGAGCTGTTGAGGTTGGGAGTTCTTGTGATGATGCTGTCGCTCTACTCCTGAATGGCAGTGGGCAGTTAGGAAAAGCCAATAAGTGGTATAACTGCTATAAATTTTTCACTAAATGCCCAGAAGTAGTCAGTTCTATTCCAAGCTTTAAGTCAAGAATAAGGACTCAGTAAAATGACTACAGATCTCTTCAAATCAACATGTTATACATACTGCAGCCTGATGAACTTTGTGCTGAGTTCAGTCACTGAAATTGCCACAAATACACAGTAAAACTTTTATCCCCAAAAGAACAACTCCACCTTTGAAAGAAAATTATGCTTCTCTAATCTCTTTCATTTTGTGAGCATGACCCTACGTGTGTGAATATTTCAATACATATTTTGTAAAAATCCATCAGAGATAATGCTCAAGAGCAAGGGTCAACAGAAATGGTGTGTTACTTGAGATCTCATATATCAAAAAATACAGTGTAAAAATCCTTGACATATAGGCGACCTTAATGGTCCCTTCCGGACTTAAAATGTATTACAGAGAGAAACCATGAAAGTAATTTTTATAATTTAAAGCTTTATCTTTTCTTTGTTAGTAATTCTTCCTGTCTGAATTTCACTGCTCACCTTAAGCAAAATAGAGATTATATTATTACTGTGAGATAATAAAATAGACTCTACATTATTGCGGTCAATACCCATAATAAATGTAAAATTTGACATTCTAATGGGTAGCGGAAAGGTCCCTTTCTCTTTGCTCCCACTTCTTCCATCTAAAGGAAGTATTTAAGATCATTGCTATTAATAGAAACTCAAAGTAACACATTTGTACAAAGGCATGAATATGGCAGCATCTGAAAAGCAAACTATTCCAGGTCGTCATAACTGAACCACCATCACAGAATCACAGAATCACAGAACGTTAGGGATTGGAAGGGACCTCAAAAGCTCATCCAGTCCAATCCCCCTGCCGGAGCAGGAACACCTAGATGAGGTTGCACAGGAAGGCGTCCAGGCGGGTTTTGAATGTCTGCAGAGAAGGAGACTCCACAACCTCTCTGGGCAGCCTGGGCCAGTGCTCTGTCACCCTCACTGAGAAGAAGTTTCTTCTCAAATTTAAGTGGAACCTCCTGTGTTCCAGCTTGTGCCCATTACCTCTTGTCCTATCATTGTTTGTCACCGAGAAGAGCCTGGCTCCATCCTCGTGACACTCACCCTTTAAATATTTATAAACATGAATGAGGTCTCCCCTCAGTCTCCTCTTCTGCAAACTAAAGAGACCCAGCTCCCTCAGCCGCTCCTCATAAGGGATGTTTAGAAAATCTTTGAGTGAAGAAGCTTGTGTGAAATCTCGAAATTAGGTCTTTTGACTGCAAGGCTTCAGAAAACATGCTCTGATGCTTGCCTGTGTAACTGTTGTTCACGATGGTGTGATCTTTCAAAAAAAAAAAAATAGGAAGAGTTTTACAAAGACGTATGGAAAAGCAGGGGAAATGGGACAGCTGCTTTCATGAGGCATTTCTGAAACTCCACCGAGACTTTTCTGTGCCTCATTTTCTACATGTGTCTGAGTTGCGAGGTCTGCCTGCCCTGGCAGTCCTGGTAATGCCGAGATAAAGCTTTCTGCAGCTGACAGCCCACAAGATGCAAAAACTTCCGCCATTTCCTCTCGTTGACTAGGAAATGACTGGAATGACTCAGTTCGCATAGTGAGTGTAGCAAGTATGACCTTTTTAAAGGCGGCTGCCATATGGAGCTTTTTTGCCTCTACTTTCTCCAGTTTTCCCTTACTCAAGAATGACCAGCTTCAACGAAAAAGTTCACCGCTCTAATTGAATATTCTCCATATTGAGAGGGGTAAAAATAAACATTTTTCTCAGTTTATTCACGCATAAACTAGAACCATCCAAGTGTGACATCTGAAAGGAACTACATGATTATAATCTGAAATGAGAACAAAGTTCATCTTGTGCGATTTCTTATTTTTTCCCTGCAGACTTTGAAAGAAGGAAGAGATTTCAGAATCTTAATACCCATTAAAGCTCAAGAAAGCCAGGGCTGTGTGCTCCTGTGTTAACCTTTTTAGAATTCTGCTGGCTAATTGTCTGTCTGTTCCACCTTCTCCTCCCAGGTTAATGGGGTGGTTAGCAGTGGAGGACAGCAATGGTTGGCCAATCACACTGCAAAGCAAACTGAAAAGGTCAAAGTAATGCGCTGTATTATTCATGGACTGTGCCTTGCTGAGGTATCTTGGATCTCGTGTCTTCTTGTAATAAATTGCCACAGGAACAAGAAACGGCCCAACGTGAAATTGGCTCTTGAGACAATGATTGTAGTTCAAATGGGAAAATGTAAAACTGTGGCCTGCCGTTGTTCTGGTTTTTGAGATTAAAGATGTGTGATTGCATCTAGCCACTGAATATGCAGCAGGTTCCATTTGTATGACTTCTTAGCTGGGTTGTAAGTATAATACAGAGTATACGTATGTAGATTCTTCTAACGTTAGCAATGGACTTTATTTTGGAAGTACTGTGTGGTGCCTAATATCCCTCCTATGTCTTCTGTGTCATTAAACTCATTTTTAGTTTATAGATCTCTTCATATGAGACTTTTTTTTTAAGTGGTGTTTTGTTTAGAAGTATTAACTTGCTAATTCCTAAGAAGCCACCTAGAGTGGACTGTAAAACAGTCCTTGTTCTCAGGAGTTTGCAATCTGTATAATCAAATTTGAAGGAAAACTTGATGTAACCATTCTTTTATCCTTCACATTTGATGTGGAACAGAGGTAGAGGGAGATACTTGCAGGAGCAGGAGTGTGACTGCGGTGTTCCGATTTATTTTCCAAATACTGTCCCTCATTGACTGCAAAGGGAGATTAGCAACAGCAGAGCTCTGATTTAATCCCTAGCACTGGCTGCCGTTAGTGCAGCTCCTCATTTAATCCCTGCCACTGGATGTCATGAGTGCATTTTGTCTTCTTCCTCTGGTGGTGTGTTTAATTTAATACTTTAGTTATAGACCCATTCTCCATCACTGTGTATCACAACCTTGTATTTTTCAAGTATTTTTATCATACCCCTTTGACAGAAGAGACTTCACAAATAGTGAAAGCGAAAAGTGTTTATTAAGACCAAACACCATCTGGTCTACCTTCTCTGAGTCGTAATTAGTGTTGTAACCCAACAGTAAACATGTACCTAACACCTGAAGGAGCTGACTCTGCTCTTTGTACCTTCCAGGGCTCAGTACAGAAGTTCTGGCATTTACAAGGAAGCAAGAACTGCAATAGCAAGCAGAAGAATTATGAGGCAGTCTTAGGGTAGAGGGTATTTCTACCTTTTGTTCTTTCTTTTTTCCCTTTCTTTAAATTGGTATAGTGTTCTTTGCTTTTCATTGAGTAGTTTCAGCTGACATCAGTTGCCTGGGGCCAGTGAACCTGGCTGTCAACAGATAAATCATTTTTGTGAACAAAATAAATCTGTGATGAAGGGAACAAACCCCCATCATTAATTTGGAAACCAGTCATGGAAAGAGAAGTGACCTGAAAGTGGAACACTTGGGGAGTGGTCTTAGATGTGTCACTGTGTATGGGACTAAAATAGCCACAGTAACCATGGGCCAGGCTGTTTTTAATGTGTCCTTAACAAAAAGGTGGATAAGGAATGAAGTCCAACTTGTAATATTTCCTGAATGGGAGGACCCATGGTAAATATCACCACCCTGTAGAAATTGCCAGCTAAAAGGAGAGAGAATCATTGTAAACAAGTTGTTTATTATTAGGTGGTTTAATTTTTGTAGGTGATCCTAGTGAATCTCATGCTTTAGAAACCATATAGCATGCAGCAAGCGACAGAAATCCCTCCCGCCCCACCACCACTTCTTCCCTGTTGTCCAGCCGAAATGTAGTATGTTCATGGAGTAAAGTTGACTCTTAGAGAGTCCTGAATAAAGCACTATGCAGATTTGGGTCTGGGAATCTGTGCATTACAAATGGGTATTTCTGGAAAACAGCAATGTCCTTCTCCATGACAGAGTCTTCTTTCATGTTCGCTTGGTGGTGTTTCATAGCTGACTTCATCTGACAACTGCTTCAGTCTGTGGCTTTCTGGAGGCTAAAGGATGCTGTAGCCAGGTGCTGGCCTGGATATCTCCAACACCCAACAGATGGTTTTGGGGCACGGCCTGTCCCTTGCTCAGTGATGTATTGATCTGCAGCATAAGACAGCTTTTCCGCCCTACCTGATATCTGTAAAGTGAAATGTCACATCTTGTCTCGGAGCTGGGTCTCTCGCAAAGCTCCATGATGAGACTGGCACATCTTTCTCAGCGTGCTCAGATCAACTTGTTTGTGACAGGCAACTGCTTTTCACTGGCGATGTTGCTTTTTTGTGCCCAGAAATCACCTGTTTTCTGCACACTTTAGTCTTTCTCATCATTCTAGGTGAAAATACCTGATTTTGCATTAAATACTGGAGATTTGTAAGGTGGCTTGCATCAAATTAAGAATATTTGTTTAAAAGCCTCATGATTTACCAAACTGTGTGTTGACTGTGACTTGATGATCAGTGGGGAGCAGTCTTTCTGATTTAGTGTCTGTCTGCTCATCAAAGATGGATGATTGCCACTATGTGTCATAAAACTTCATCTGACAAAACCAACTCCATAGCAAAATAATGCCATCTCCAAGGGGCAATAATTCTTCGTTTCTCTGTCCCACATGTTTAAGGAGCTCAGGCTAGCTCAGATTTTCTCAAAAAGATTTCTTAATACTTACTCTGTTAACAATGAACAAAGGACCATCAAAGCTTTTGCCAGTTCTTTCTTAGTTTTCAAAAATCTTTTATGAGAGCCTAGGAAGATAGTCTGTAGCAGCTAAAAATCTGTAGGATTTAGACTCCTATCTGTGATAAATAGATGATGAGAATTAAGTAGCTAATACCTTTGAGGTGCTAGATTTTTTAATTAAATCTTAGGGCTGGGGGGTGGATTTTTCCTTTCTTTCTATCTTTTTTATATTTTAAAGTCACCCTTGAATGAGAAAAATGTATTGAACTGAATGCTGTATTTATAGGATGAGGCTATATTCTTACAAAGTAAACACAGCAAATGCAAAGGAAACGCCAGCCTTAGCATGGCCTGTGCAGTTGCTGGGGGTGCCTGTCGGACACCATCTGATAGGGTGACCTCTACTGAAAGGTAGGGGCTCACTGATGAGAGGTCTTGGGGGATTTAGGATCTGTGCTCCCTTGAAGACCAAAGTGGTGTAAGATGTACCTACACGGCAGGTTGCTGCCACTGTGGGAGTGTGAGACGTGTCACTGGTCCTGAACCAAGAGATTGGCACTGGAGAAGGCAGGTGCAATTATGCTCTTCCCTAGAGTACTTGTGCATTTTTTAAAAAAACAATTATTGTCTAATGGGAGGAAAAAAATCATCCTTAGGGCACAGACAAGAGTGAAGAACTTCACATTCCTAACCATGGGGCGACAGCTGGGCTTTTTTTCTTTTCTTTTCCGTAGTACTGTGTCTCTTGTACTCATAGTTGCTGCAGTCATAAGGTGCAGAATGCCAATTTTCAGCTATAGATTGTACCAGTATCTGTAGTGTAAGGCATTAACCTGGAAAGAAGGCAACATGGCGCTGAATTCTTCTTAGCTGAGGATGGAGGGATCCCTGTTTTCAGTGCTGCTTGGGCAATAATCAAGCCAGCAGGGTTTTGTAGAGTTTGGATGCAGAATATTCACAGCAGAAAATACAGGCCCCTTTTTGGCTAGGTGTTACTATTTAAATAAACAAGACAATTTAAAATAAACCTTTCACAGACATTTATTCTATCCAGTCAAGACTGGATAGAAGTGCAGGAGTGTCTGGCTAAAGACACCCCATAGTAAGGGGAAGGCTCATTAAGTAGAAAAGTGGCTTTTGTTGACCTATCTATCAAATATCTACAGTGTTAATTTTCTTGTTGGCTGTGTGGCTATGGCTTTAGGGCTGGTAAAGGGACAGTTTCGTTATAGTACACTTTGAGCCCTCATCATTCTCCTTCTTGCTGTCCGAGCTGCTCTCTGCCTTTTGCTCTTTAAGTAATTATATTCTACGTCGTATAAGTAGTCTTCAATTAGTCCAATCTGCAATTAAAAAGAAGTGGTGTCAGAACCATGTCTCTTCCCCTTTATAAAAACTTTAAAAACTTTTGCAATTAGTTTATTTCAAAATGAATTGTCATTAGAAAGAAAAATACTTGAAGGCACCTCTCATACAATTGGCTGGAGTAGCAGTACCTGATTTCACAATTATTTTTTTTTGTCCCTTTCCATTTGGATTCAATTACTTTACTGCTGTGGAATAGACTGTTTCATTGAAATCTGTACATTGAAAACAGGTATTTATCACAACTCTGTCTTTAAATGGCATTGAAAAACAGCCACTTTAAAAGGAAGGGATGATGAGGAAATTAATCTCAGGCAAGTTTTTCTTGATAAGGAAAGAGAACAGAGGCTTCTGGCATTTATATGCCAAAAATCAACACATGGAGAAAAATGAGTATTCCACATTGCTGTGGCAAGAACCATTTTTCTATTAAATCAAAATAAAGTTCTGAATAAATATGTCCTCCCATGAATATAATACACTAGAGAATACAGGAAAAGAATAGATGACCTCAGTGTCCCCCCCAAATAAAAATGTAATTATTCTAATAAAGAGTACATTCAGATAGACACATCTTCCTTGCAGGGGTGATTTCAAACAACCAAAAATATGCATTTGTAGTACTGCGTACAGGTATTCTGTAAATACCAGGCATTCATAATTTTATGGCTCTCTCTCCCCATACCTCACCTTATTCATACCCTTTGTCAGCTTTTACGATATGCAGCATTTCTGTAAGGTGAAGATGAGAATCATTTCCCTTCACACTGAGTTATGCTCAAGACCTAGACCCTATATAATGTGAGGATCTAAAGAATCAATCTTCCAATTGCATTTTAAGCTGAAATTTAAAAAAAAAAAAAAGTCCTAATCTATCATCCTGACACGCATTCAGTGGAGCGTTGCTTCTTTAAGGACAACACAGAACAGCTGACTGTGAATTAATCTGAGCGTGGCTTCTGACTGCATTTATTCATATATTGAGCTGTTACCAAAGTGCCCCTCAGCCCTGAACTTGCAGCCGTGCCGTCCAGTGCCCATGGTTTGTGTGGGTGAGGGGGGTGCGTGTGTGAGAGAGAGAAAACGAGGCAAGGGGGAAGGTTCCTGGGTGATTACTTCTGCCTCTTTGGGTTGCTGAGGCACAAGGAATGCTTTTGGGAGAGGAGCTCTGCCTCCTCCTCCACACTGAGCTTGCAGTGGTGACATTTTCAGCGGATTGGATTTGTGTAGCACCATGTGTGAAGCCATGGAAAAGAGTTTTCCACCGTGATGGGCACATGCTCGTGGGCTTTAGCTCCTCGGTGGCCAAGAGTTCCATTGCAAGGGGAGCACGGGGAGATTGGGACTCTGAAGGCAGCCTCACAGGTTGGGTCTGCTGCGACGCCCTCGACACATAAACGTGTAGGATTAGTGAAAGGAATCATTATGCTACCCTCATTGCAAAGAAGCTGAAATGAAAGCTTAGGAAAACATTGATCTGGCCAAAAGCATGCGGGAAGTCTCAGAAAGAATAATCGCTTAGTGCCAAGACTAGGGACTTAGCCATATTAAAAACAGCCACCAAACCCTCAAGACTTTTCTGCAAGAGACCAAATTAAAATGTCTACATAACTTCCTTCTGCAGTTAAAAGTGAGCTTTTCTATTTTGGGTGTAGCACTTGTAACTGGGGAGCACAAAGGGTGGTGAGAGGAAAGGAAACAAGTCTTGGGTGATGGGTAGGGAGTGGGGTGAGGGCAAAGGGAGCACCAGAAAAGTGATGATTTTTTCCGGCAGCTCCTTTAGGACCACCCAGCAGTGCCTGCTGGTGATGGCACCAGAAAGCCCCAGTGCAATCGTGTTTTTACCTTGAACCACGACTTGGCTGCTGTTGTGTGCTTTTCATATTTATAGAATACCTGTCAGCTCCAGCCCCCAAAATAAGTTCTAATATGGCATATCAGGGGTGGAAATAATAGTTGCTTACATAATTGCAATGTTACTGACACAGCTGATGAGCTGATGAAGTTATTTGCACAGCAGTGATGGCATTCAAACCCTCACTGACTTGCAATTACACTGTATGCTCTGAGCCCTGGCATGATTTAAATTACCATATGAACACAATGAAAATACAGTCTCTTGACAAGATAAAGGGGGGAGGGGATGGCTTAAAAATCTCTTTTCAGTGGCTGCAGTGTTCAGTAGTGCTTATTCATGGCTTTTTAGCTTGCGCATTTCATTTTAAGAAAATAAATTGGAAGCATTATGTTCTGCCTTTTGGCTTTGATTTAAAACCTCCCTGTGCCCACTCTTCTGCTGTCTGACTGTGGTGAGCCACCTTCGGGGCTTTCATTGGAAAATGCAAGTATTTTAAATCAATAGCTTCACTTTTTTTCTCCTCCCCCTCCCCATCCCCCCTAATAACTGTTTAAATAAGAATCCGTGTTGATACGAGTAGGTAGAAGGACATCGTTTGTAACCAACTCAAATACGATTAGTGTAGAGCAACTGCTGTTGTGGGGAAATGGATTTTGGAAAGCACTTGTGGCTTATTCCCAAGTAGAGCAGTAGCTGGCTACAGTCAGCTGAGCATCAGCTGAGATCGGCTCCCAGGGTTGTATTGCTGAACCCTGCAGTGTCTGCATAGGCTAAAGCAGCGCTGAAGCCCACATGGAGAGCTCTGCAGGACCTGGTTCACAGCAGAGCATTCGCTACTGGTGTTGCCAATAATTCACACTAGGCTCATTTTGGGTCTGATCCCTACCTGCACAGCAATCACCATGGTTGGGTTGATCCTTTGTGGTGTTTGCACTTGGGTTACGTTTCCCCACCTCTGATCCCCTGACTCACAGTCTCCCTGTGTGCCGCAGCCTGTGCGTGGGAGCCACTCAGCAGCATCACATCCCATCTGCAGGGGCTGTGCTCTGCACTTGGTAGCTGCACTTGAGGTTTGACATCCTTGAAGGCCCTTAAATACTCTCCTATGAAGCCATGCTACTTCCATCAACCCAGATACAGTGTCTTTGTGGTCTTTTTCTCCAGTGCCTGGTGACCTGAGAACTTATAAAGATAAATTTTGCTCCAACCTATTTGTGATCTTCCAGTGCTATGACATCTTACTTTCAAGCTACCCTGAATATTTGCCTCCCCAGCTATTTCCAGCAGTGCAGTGACAGGATTTCTGCTCTGGATCAATGTCTACAGCCCTGGACCAGCACGAGGCTCCTTAGTGCACAACTGCCCCTCCATTCAAGCTCCTCCTCTTTCTTTCTCATTAGCTCCTGATTTCAGGCTGCTCCTGACCCTATTTCTTTCACTGGATTTTTCTCTCTGTCTCTAGTCTGTCCCCTGTGATCAGCTGGAAAGAGTAGAAAAAAGAGGGAATGAACAGAATGAAGAAATAGAAACAAAAGGTGCCTTTTCAAAGCAAATTTCATGCCTAGTCTGCAGCACATCCGTGTGGTACCTGTAGGTGCTTTGGGATCAAGCTAAGCAGGGAAGTGTAGGGCTCAGAAATTTGAAAATGAATCAGGTACTCAGTTGAGTTTATTTTGAGCTCTTTAAGTTAACATTGAATTCATTTTACATTGTCCCCAGATTCTCCCTTGTGCTTCAAATTCTTGCATTGATAATATGCTATGGAAGATATCAATGGTGGAAATTGTCAATCTGAGAAAGGGCAGAAGAAAAAGCAAGGGAATTAATACCAAGAAAACACCTGGGCTTCTGCAAGAGTACTACAGATACGCAGTGTTGGCATTTTAACTGTCAGCCTTCAGTTTTACACCTGCGAGCCCACAAAGGTGCCTGGGGAATCAGAGCAATGGACTAATGCTGGGTCTACATTCTTAATGCTTAGGGGGATTAAGTTAGGATAGAAAGATCCCTAGGCTGGTGGTTGAATGAAAATGAGAAACAGGACACGAAAAACAAACTTGTTTAGTCCACCTGAAGGAAATGATACTATTTTTTAAACCAGAGGAATGAATGGGAAGGACAAAACCTCCATGTGTACCCTCAGACCAAGAAGCTGCCAGCCTTGGTGCCACAGCACTTGCTGTGGTGTTGAGACACCAACACAGAGCTTCAGGACCAACAGGCCACGTCTCAAAAGTATTTCTGGGTTTTTTTATTCTTGGGGAAACACGAGTGAATGGGCAACGTTGTGTCTGCCTTTCCCCAGTGCCACACATCAAGGTATTTTTATTTTGATACAGAGTAAGAAGGTGAGAAGCATTAATTAGTGCACCAGCAGTACCTGGATGGACATCAGTCTGCCCTCAATTCCAGTTCTGAGTTTGCTGGGAGAAGAAAGTGATCTGTGGTCCATGCAAATACTGAGGTGATCAACTCAGTCTTAACTGAAATGGTTTTGCATCATTCCCCAAGGTTGTGCGGTATCTGTAAATACTTATGGTTTTGGTACACTAATGTGGTGTATGCAATGAAAACACAGAGCGCTTCGGGCAACAGGCAGTGCAGCAGGATTAGCTGGAGGGATGAACTGCAGAGGGTCTAATCAGGTGAGGCAATATATGGTGTCCCTTTGGCTTTTGGATTTGATTCAGACCTACAGGAGTTTTTGAAAATGACATTATATAGATCTGCACAAAGATAAGGAACAATACAAGCCTTGTTTGAAGCATATAAAAATGCTTCTAATCTTGCCCTTTTACACGCGTTGTCCGGTGATGGATAAAGGGGAGCAACTTACTGCTGTGAGCGCTCAGCTCTGCTCTCTGGATGCCATCCTGATTGATTCACTTGTGGCGTGGAGGGATGTGTAAGCAGCCTTTGTTGGCTGCAGCTGAATTACAATCATTGAAAGATCTCAGTGTAAGGGACCTCTGGAGGTCACCGAGACCAGCCTCCTCCTCAAAGCAGGGCTTTATGGGAAGTTCATATCTCCTTCTCTGAAAAACTTACTGCATTTTTCCTAATGCCCTGTCAGTCACTTTTGAACTTGCCTGGATGCATCTGGTTTTGCCCTGAAATATCACAATGGAAGTATATTCTTTGCCCTTCCTATGCACTCATTGGGATAAGACATCCCACACATGGTTCCTAATTACATGATCCATACCAGCTACAATGAGGGAATGCTGCGATACTATTCATCATTCAACATGGTTTCGTCCAAGTCCTGATGGGCCACAGATGTCATGAAACTTGTCAACCTTTGCTGCAAGAGGGCTGTTCCAAGGAACAGATGTTTGCATTTGATGGCTTACTGACGGTCCAAAGGAAGCTTTGTGGCTTATCCAAAAATGGGGGAGCTATTCTTATCACAAGCTAACTTGAAGCATGTGTGTCTTTTAAAAGATCACCATGAATTTGAAAACAAATACAAAATATCAGTTATAGTACCTGCTAAAAAGTTTAGAATTAAATCAGAAAGAGCCAAGATGCCACAAGGACAAGCTCCTGTAGGAAAATAACTTTGTTAAGAAAAAAATGTGGATGGATAAGTAGCAAGTAAACCCTGTGAACTGTAAAATTGTAAAAATATGTCTCACATGGATGCATGTGTATGCATTGTCTATAATGCCTAAACATCCAAACTTTCTAAATCCCAATACAAATCAGGAGAGTCACTCTCAAATAAGAAACAGGTGCTTTTGAAAATTTATGCAGGAACTATAAAGAACGTGTAATGACAAAAAGGATCTTCTGGCATGCAGAATCTATTTTTATTACTTGGGAGCTATTAGTAATAGAAGGCAAATAAGCTGCCTTTAAACCTGAAGTACCTCTCAACATCTTCCTTTGTCTCCTAGAGATACTTGCTAAAGCACTCTTTGGAGTGAATATAACCAAAAGAACAGTACTTGAAGGGCCTAGAATGGCTGGATAGAGTAAAGAGGAAAAGCTGAGCATGTGCTTGAGAAAAGATACGTTAATAAAAATGAAACCCCAATCTGTACCTTTCATTAAGGTCAGTTAGAACAAAGGTTGCTCAGTATCTGGGAAGAAAAAAATCGTGATTTTACTGTTGGTGTGTTAAGTGAAGCACATTTGAGTGGCGATGGTTGCTCTTGGAAGGGAGTGGGTTTGCACAGTAGCACGCGATCTGAACGGCCACGGGCTGGCCAAGGTAGTTTCCCTCCATTTGTTTGGCGATGTCACTCAACTGGCTGTGCAACTCCTGCCTTGGACCTGTTTCTAGAACTGCTCATAGCTTCAGATGCTGATGCCAAAGATGAATATGTTGTCCCTCATGCTCCATTGCTGCATTTTTACATCTCTCATTTGTATGCACTGCCTTTCTTAAGGAAAGCAGTCTGACAGGCAGCTCTGTTGTGCGTTTCCTTCATAAAGTAGTGAGTTCAGCGAGACCCTGAAAGCCAGTGCTTGCCAGTAGGTTCTTAGCACATTAGCAAATATCCAGTGCTAAAAGCAGATGAAGGAACGAGTGTTTACTGATGAGGACTTGAATAAAAATAATATTGATGATGGTAATGAATTACATTTATTAACTACCTTACAACTCTGACGGTTCTTTTGTACTTTATAAGCTCTCTTGAAATCACTGTCCAGTGCAGTTTGTATGAGCAGTCTTGTTGACTCACGCTATTTTTCACAGCAGTAACAATACCTGGTAGCTAGTGTTTATAGGGTTGAAGACCTTCTCTGGTAGAGGGCAGCAGGTAAGCAGACTGCTCATTTATAACTGACAGCATGATTAGCAAGGGCTGGCTGTTTATCTAAATCTTTATGTGGAGATTGTTAATGCCCAGAATTGACTGTGATTTAATGGCCAGGCAGCTACAGCCAGCTACATTATTCCAATGTTTAGGACATTTACTACTCAGTTGTTAGATTTGCTGCTATTTAAAATTATTCCAGTGACTTATTGCACCCTATGGTTGACGGAACAGACCAAGGCCTTTCTCACCACACAAAACACTCTTTTCCAATAGCATTAACAGTATTTTGTGTGAGTGCCTAAGAATTATGGGTATAGATGACATTTGTTATTAGACCAACTGATTTAGCTGGAAAAACAGCTATGCTTTTATGTACAAAAACTTTCCTTCTAGTGTGGAACAGTGAACTCGAGACTCCCCGTGTCTGCTTCAGACTTGAATATAACCTCATATGCCTGAAAGCTCACTGTTTCCTAGTAGCTACATCCTCTGTGTTTGTATTGCATGGCTGGTTTAGCTGTGATCGGGAGGTGTAGCTGTTCAGTGTGTGGTCACTAAATATCACAGCTTTACATTAGACGCTGATGTCTCTAGGGTGGGAAGCGGGCAGGATGCAACTGCTTCTTCCAGTATAGCTGAGGGCCATGTAGGCATCTTGCTGGGGCATCTTTCCTTCTCTTGTGTGCCAGAGACAAAGAACCAGAGACTCACAAGGACATGAATCGATTTTAGGGACCGGGAATATTGATAACTCCTGAGATCCCGTTGTCGCCTCTCTTTTACACAAAGAGCTCTGTGAATGCTGTCATACTTTTAATGTCTCTACAGTGGGGGCTGAGTTTATTAATGGGATTCTCTGGTTGCCTACATCCCTATTGTGTCTCCTCAAATTCAATGGGGCATATCTCATTCTCTGCTCATGCACTCTCCAAAATTCCCCTACCCAGTACAAAAAATTCCAGTCAGAAACCTCTGCCATAGTTTCTTCTTCTTCCTCTCTAGGCTGTTGCTGATCCTGAGTTAATCCTTTCCAGAAGATCTTAATATGTTTTCTCTAACCTTAGAAGGAAGCCAATCTTTGGTCTACTCTAACAAAATTTTTTGCATTTCTACCTGGTTGCTCTGCTCTTCACTTTTTTTACTCTCAGTCTGTCTGAATCAGTGCCGCTAACATTTTCCTTTTGCATTCTTTTCTGAAAAAAAGACTTTTGCAGACTTTTCTGAGTTCATTACAAATTATATGGTGCACATTAAACTTCCACTCCTGTTCCAAAATATGTGCTTTTCGTATTCTTTCCCATCCTTTGCTTTTCCCCCTCCCTTTTCACAGTGGGTCTGTGCATTCATGAAATACATGGCTGTATCACAGCCATGAGATAAGAACAAACCAGGAACCCGTTTCCTTCTATTAGTTCAGCAATAGCCAAGTTGACTCAAGAAAGTGCCTCAAAATGCAACAACTTTTGAAGCCTGCATGCTCTGAGAACAAGCACAGTTCCTGGTGGCTGTGGCATGGGCTTGGATGACTTTACAGGACATTACAAAGTCAAATTCATCAAATAACTGTCGTAGTAGCTGGCACAATGCTATTCAGCAACACGTCTGCTTTCCATCAAGATACTATGAATCTCCCTCCTTGCTCCTCTGGCTGACCGAAAGCCTCACACATCTATGGCCCTTTTCCATGGCTTGATTTTCAATTAAGAGGTAATGTCAGTGGAAGAGCACAGTTCATCAGAGAGTGTTCCTCTGCTGTTGTGGAAGGCAGAGATGTGGCAAGCAGAGGTCAACAGCTGAAAATCTGTGTGCCTGGCTAAAAGATTATATAATATGTTAGGCTAATTTTACTTCATTTCATATTCACATATATTAGTGCAGCTTTTGTTATATACTTATCCTTATGTAAGTTACATCTGTTCTTTTATTCACTCATCCATGTTTGCTCTGCTTTCAGATTTATGAAACAGGCATTCCACTGAGCTCAGCAAATGATGGGCATAATAACTTATCTAAATTGCAAAGTATGTGATGCCCTTGAGGTAAACTCAGATGTGAAGGTTTTATGAAGTGTCTCACATGTGGAAGTGTAGGAAAGTGTTTATTTGCCAACTCTTGTCTTTCCTTCGGCTGTTCAAATGATGTTAAGAGGCTCCTATGAAACTGCTATGAAAGCCTAGGGGCTAAACGGAGGAGAGAAGTAGAGCTACGTTATTATCTTCATAAGGGAAGCAGAGCCATACTGGCACTTGCACTTATTTGGCTCTCCTCTGTTTGGATGTCAAAAGTTGATGGTTGACAGGCTCTAAAGTGTCTATTTATTTAATGAAATGCCTCTCACTGTAACCCTATTGTGAGACTTTATTAATGAATTTACTCTTGTGAGCTAGAAAAGTAATCTCTCTTTATTTCTTTCTTTTTTTCCTCTTGCAAGACTGCAGAGAGGCAAAGGCTCTATAGAGGAAAGCGAGAGCCTTCCTGCTGTTTTCTGTACCTGAGATCCTCTAAACCTCTCTGCCAGTCTGTAGCTGCTATAGAGTCCTGCAGTGGCCATGCAGAGACCAGGTTCCTTGAGTTACTCAGGGCCAAACTCTACGGACAGTCTAAGCATTCATATTCACGACATATTTCACTTACATCATACCTAACCCTGTCAGCAGAGCAGCCAATCAATAATGGCCGGATCTGGCTCTTACAGTTGTGCCCCAACTTGCTTAAGACCCAGTGGCTGGACCGAGTTGAATTATCAGATTAGTTCCCCTCAATCTCTCTTGGAAGTTTCCTGCTCGTTGCTGCTGACCCTTGTGCATCGGAGGTCATTGGTCAAGTGGTTGAGCTGCCACTCTCTTTAAAATAATAAATTCAAATATAATTTGAATTAAGAGAAGTTACACTTCAAAATTCAGTAAGCAAAAATACATTGCTACTTCTGTTAACTGGTGAAGACTTAAGCTTCTTTAAAAGAGGGAGTTTGATGCTCTTTCACATTGTGTTTTCTATTGACTATTTTAGGAACGCTTCCCATTCATAAGGGTGGCTTCAGAGAAGTCCATTCTTATGAAATGCTGATGGTGTGATATTTAAGTACCTTCACGACTCAACCTAGAGCACAATTTGGACAGACCCAGTAACTAAAACCAAAATTCCTAGACCCTCGTATGGTGCCCTGAATCCTCTGTAAGCCCAGCAGTCTGTCCACCAGCAAGTTCAGTTTGGCAAGACTGCTGTAAAAATAAGGGAGCTAGTAAAAACTTTCTGGGGACTCAGCCCCTCTGTTAATTGCTTGAAAGGTCTTAGACTAAGGTATTTGTTTTCCCAGATTGTTAATACAAAGCTTACATTTTATCCAGGGGACTGCAAGGAAAAGTGTCAGTAAAATCCTGGTAAATAGGGATTTTTGGGTGACTGACCCAGCCTCTGAGGCATTCTTCAGGGTTATTAGTACGTGGGTAAAGCCTCTGTAGGAGGACGTTTCTTAATCTCCCAAGGTAACCTAAGCTTTCCTGGCTCAGCTTTCCTTGTGGCTCAAGGGTCCATAGGCTGGTAAAGCCAAGAAAGGTATCTTCTGTGCAGTGATGTTCTCTTTTCTCCAGCTAATTACGAGGTTGTTCTTTGTTTCTTTGTATTTAAAGCTTCCAAAAACAATTAGTCCATTTGATAAATTAGTTCATTTAAAACATAAATTTGTCAGTGAATTGGATAAGCAGCGCAGCACCCAAAACACTTGAAGCTACACATATATTACTACTTTGTCACTCCTATAAATTCAAAATTGCCCAGATTAATTTCAAACTAATTTGATAAGCCCTCCCCTGTGACATAAAGAGAAGTGTTTGGGTGTCAGGCTTTGTGCGCTCCTATGTCAGATTGAAGCCTGAATGAATTTTTTATGTCTGATTCTAGAATATAAAACTCTGAAAGCTGTGGTTTGTAACAGCAATTCTGCCAGACCCTTTAACCATTTGGTAGATAGGAATTGCTATAATTTTGCTGCATTAGAGAAAAATGTTGAGTGCCTTCATTAGGTGCAACAGCTGTTTCTACTGCAAAAGCTAAACTTCATTGGTGGTAGCGTAGCTGTCAGCTTTCCAGAGTTTTGTGTTTATAGCTGTTTATATAAACTCCTTTATGTTCTTTTTTGCTTTCCAATGTATGTAAATTAATTCAATAGCAAAAATACAAATAACTACTTTGTAGTTAGATCTGTGTGAAGGTTCTTTGTAGGCTTCTACAGTCAGTGTCATGCAATAAGCAAACTGAGAAATACTGAACTTTTTGAAACGGTTCTAGCACAAGTGACATACTGTAATCCACGCCACATCAACTTTTAATCATCAGATTTAATCCTCCATTTTAGTAATGTATTAGAATTCTTTAACCTAGCATGACATTCTTAATAAGAGCTGATTTAAAAAAAAAACCCAACCACAAACCAACCAAAAAAACCTCACAAAATACCTCCCAAGCTCCCTGAGTGTTTTCCTCTCCTCTCTATTAAAAAAGTATTTTTTATAAGAACATGCTGAATCTGCTGAAATCAATTTTTGGGGGGAAAAAAGATAGAAAAGAAGTATTTAGTGATGCTTTTAATTTCTTTGTTCTGATATAATATAGAAAAATATTTTTTGTATTATGAAACAGCAAGTTCCACTTGGAACTAGATGCTTCAAATCAAATAGTTATTCAAGTTGTCAGAAATGAAATGCAAAACTAGGTTCAGAATGCAAACATATTTTGAAGGACAAAGTTTTTAAAATGGCAGGGAGCAGATTTTAATGGATTCAGTAAATCTTATTCTTGAATATTGAATTATGCACAGATTCATGTGGCATATTATGAGATATCAGTCCATTTTTAAATGTTAGCTTGATTTCCATTAAGATTATCCTGAAAGTAAAAGTATCCAGAGGAACGTAAAGGAGGTATATACACACGTATGAATACACCAAAAGAAAATACTTTGTTTTCCTGAATTTAGAATGAAATATTAGCCAATGTCTGTTGAAATACATGGGAATCTTTTTGGTACCACCAACAAAATTTAATGAGCCTTTAATAAATATTTAAATATCTGTGCACTTGGTCTAACTTTCAGGCGTGATCCTTTCTCAGCAGCCTCTGAACTGTGGTTGCTCAGACCTGTGAAAATCAGGCTGTTTGTTCAAGCACCTAACTGAATTAAGATCCTGACTTTCTGGAAATCTGTCTGGAAAACTTCTATTGTCTGAAAACAGGAAGGATAAGTGCTAGAGAAGTATGGGGAACAGGTTATTTGTAAATATATTGTTGACTCTGCATTTATCTTATTATCAATGTTTATTATGTATGGCAGGAAATATGTATGTAATTATATAAATAGGTATAACTGAATATGATACTTAGCAGTTATGTTGCAGAAGATTCTTATGCGATCTGTAGTTAAGTGTCAGAGATTCAGAGACTACTCCGGTGTGATATAAAAGCACTATGAATATTTATCCTTTGTTTGGCCTCACGAGCATTTGAAAGAGATGAAACCCAGTCTGCCTATAATTTGGGGCATTTAGGTTTTGATTACTTTCTGAAAACATTCCGTACTTGTAAAACTTTAGTAAGAGCCACTGATCTGACAGCTAACCCAGGCAATACACCTACAGACGGAGGAGATGCCTTCTGAAACTTTAATTCAAATCAAATTTAAATTAAAACTTGGTTGTATGGACTCTGAAAGTGCCTTGATCCTCCATCCCTGTGATTTGTTTCAGACATCTCTGTCTTATTTGCTTACACTGACTCAGTGCAGCTGAGGTTTGGGTTTAGAGTACCTTCTCTGCGGTCTGTCTCTAAACCCAAACTCCCAAAGGGGAATGATTTCAAGTCCCCCCCCAGAGCAGAGATTCAAACCCTCTGTTCTCCAGCCTCCCACCACAGCCACAACCCAGAGCAAGTGCGCATCCATCTGAGATCTGATGGAGCTGTAAGACCAATGCTTTGAACCATTAGCAACACTAATTCCCTTCCTGGTGATGTGTTGCTATCCTTGTCCTCAGAAGTGCCTGAATGTCAGTGGTGTTGAATGCCCAGAGCTGTGATTTGCTCTGGTTTGAAAGGCTTTTTAAAAATGTAAGAAACTCCTATTACATCCCGGCCTGACCTATTAGTCATCATGTCGGGTCCGATTCATCTGTACAGAGAACCAATACAAGACTTCCTGCATTTCACAAATCCTTTAAGAATTAAATTGACTGGTTGCTGTGCAGAGACTCCAGAAAGGCATTTACATGTCTTTTGCCTCTCGTATCACCAAAGCCTCATTTGAGCTCCACTAAGGGACCTAATTTGTTGGGCTGAATGTTATTTCTTAACAACTCTCCCTGCCCCCACCCAATTAGCACAGTACCCCATATGACAAAGATGGAAGAGAAATATAATTATCAGCTGAAAATAAGCTATTCAGAGGTTTGGTGGTGTTTTTTTTTTTTTGGTTAACCACATGAGACTATTAACACGGACAAAGATCAACCACAGGGGCTAAAGCAAATAATAAATATGTATGTGTGGGTAGTGCTTGAGCACTAACAAAGTCAAGTTTCATATGGCACCTACTTTCTTTTCCACCTTTTGGACAAATATGGCTCAGGTGGACATTTACTCCCCAAAGAACAATATAATCTCCTGCCCTTTGCTGCAGGTTTTTACCTTCTGAATTTGATTCCACACACGTCCTTTATCACTTCTTCCTTCAAGGATGTCCATGGCATCTGCCATTAGCGACTGCAGCTGTGGCACCAAGATAAAAATTATCAGTGTGGAATTCACACAGAAATAACTTCTCTAAATACACAGATTAAAACCTAATTAAAAAATCATTTGTACGCTGATGATTTTATTACTCATCTTTCACACAATGAGCACTGCCACCTCATCTTTGCTTCAGCCATTACACTATATTATTGTGGATATAAAATACTTAACAATGGGAAAAAATCCTTTGGAAAATTTGTATTTAAGCCTATACATTTTAATGCAGTAAATGTTTATACTCAGTAAAGGAAGACTTGGGTTGTAAAGAATAAAGGCTCCATATTTCATTCTTTAGCTGTCTGAGATACTGTGTCGTACATGAATGCTTTTTAGTATTTTCTCCCAAGGCTAATGTATCATAATTTAAGGCAGCATGTAAAACCTCACAAGAGGACAACACTAAAGCTGAGATGCTTTTACTGTAGTTGGAAGTATCTAGCTCACTTTCTCTGCTTTTACTATCCTTTTTCTTTGGCAAACTCTCCCTTTGCCCTATCATTCAGCATAACATAGCATAAAATCAAGGCTGACAGTTTCTAGTGTAAACTATAAAAAGAAGCTGTAGGAAAATACCTGCTAATCAGTTCTTAGTGTTAGAGGGAAGGCTAAAATTCAGGTCGGTCGTAGCACTGCCTCACCCTGCTCCCTTCCAAAATGCTTGAATATGTTTCAGTTGCTCTTGATTCAGGATTAGGAACAAACTGGGAGAAACTTGTATTTAATATCTGTGAAATTGCTGTGCTCTGTTAAGTCTATTCCAAAATGTTTAGCTGGTTAAAGTGATGTTTTTGATGTCTCTTCCCAAATATGTCACTCATTACAGGTAATTGGACAGTATAAGCATAAGCATTCATAGAGACATTGTCTCTTCTTTCTGTACCTAGATGGGCAGCAGGCTAATTCAAGTACATAAAGTGATGAAATTTCAAACACCAGTGTTTAGGCTCATCTGCACAAGATATAAAAATACTGTCTTGAGGTTCAAGGAGCAGATCTGTATTTCCTCGAGTTTACCTTTGCATTCAGGTTTTTGAAGTTAAAATTATCTGTGTCCCAACACTGGACAAAGGATGTAGGAATCTTCTTTTGAATCTCTAAATAAATTTGCTGTGGTCAGTTCCAGCTTGCTTACTTTGTGCTTGTGCAGCCATTAAGTAGAATATTATCGGTCCAAATATTTTATGAAAACTCTTTGCTGTTTTTTTGTGGTTTTTTTTTTTGGTCATGCATCAGTATTAATGAAAAACAAAACTGCAAATTTCTGCCTCTGACTTGAATACAAACAGAGTCAAGAACCTGTCAGAAATTTTCCATCACAATATTTTTATGACAGATAATCTCCTCCTATGAATCCAGAATAGACACAGCCCAGAGATTAAGGGTATTAAGGGCAGAATGGGCAAAGCACACATCCTGCGTCAAACTGGGCAGAGGAGGAACTAGTCAGGGGAAGGGGAGGATTTCCCCAGTGCTTTTTCTGGAGGGATTCTTTCTGATGAACTGGTTGCACAGCAGCCACCAGGGCAGGGACCAGAGCCAAGGGACTGCTCTGACAGCCCAACCAGGATGGGGACCTCACTGCTTTGGGCAAGAAGTTGAAACAAGAAACCTTTCCAATTAAAGTTTTACTGATAATGATACGTCCCAGTGAAAAGTGCCCAGTGGGAGCTCTGGTTTTAATTTTTATGACCCAAAGTTTTTTCACCAGCAGAGAAAAAGCACATGCTACAAGAGTGGGCAGTTGGCAAACTCTCTCAAAGATGGTGTTTTGTTTTGTTTTGTTTGTTTTGTTTTGTTATGTTTTAAATTCCCTCCAAGGAAAAAAGCTGCATTTTTAAGAATATCTTGTATTCATTTGATTTTATAATGAAATAATTTCTGCTCTTTTAAACAAGCTTTTTCTTGATATATAATATACAAATATAGTGATGTTGAAATCATAAACCTTGGAAAGATTTTCCTCACTTATCTTCAACTGTTCAAGCTAACTGAAATCTTTATTTTCCCAGGGTCTGTGAATAAATACTCATCTAAAAAGACCTCAGTTGAGGTTATCTGTGCCATAGATTAGGACTCTATTTATTCAGTTACAGGAAGACATTTACACAGAAGAGTTTATAACTGATATGCCTTTGGGATCCTTGCTGTATCAGTGCAAATTGCACTTTAATAAATCCAGTGCGTTTTAAACTCTATACAACTTATACTGGATGTGATAATAAACACTTGGCATCTTTAGCATTTTTCTAACTCGCACAATTTAGCTGCTTTGCTTGGTCATAAAGTCTTACCTCAGTTTTACCAATGTAAATTCAGAATGACCTCAGAGGAATTACTTTAAATTTTTATTAGTACAAGTGAGATTAGAATTTGGCCACCTGTTTTCTTCATGGAAAAATGTAGCTATCTCTTAGAAATGTTGCTGAAGTGTGAGAAGCAAATGGCGTCAGCATGGGTGCTGCAATCCTGATCCCATGAAGTTGGACAGCTCCCTCTGTAGCATCCACAAATGTTTCCTCCTGCCTGGACCCCAGTGAAATGAGGAGGATGACAGATAGGCTGAGCAAATCAGGTTCTTTTGCTCGGTCTCTGGATGGTTTGGGTGTGCAGACCCAGTGGTGGGCAGCAGCGTTCTGTGCTTGATGCAGTTGTGACGTGGTAGGGAAATGGTCCCTACTGGCACAAGAGGAGCCAGCGCCATGTGGGTTGGTGCCACCAGGAAAGATAAAACCCATTAATCACTCCCTGGTGAAGCCACTTTTCAAGGTCTTGCTTGCAGTCTTAACACCGTGGTGCCTGAACTTTACTTAAATATTCTAGTAATATTCAGCATCTGAGCTTCCATTTGTGCACATAGACTGCAGATATATTTTACAGGAGGATGACAGGACAAAGCAAAAATAAATGAATGCTGAATTAATACATTTTAATGCTCTGGATGGGAGAGCTGGTAGAGATTTTCTCCTTTTGTTCTTTTAAAAAACATTTTTACCTTGGGCTCAGTAAACAAAGCATATTTTTTGTTGAAAGATCTACAATCTGTCACTTAAATCTCCCAGCATGAACCCTCGTGCTGCCCATTCCTACCCCTAAGAGGCCAAAGACCTTTGTCTCGGTTGGCCTAGAGCCTTCCCCAGAAAGCTTTCCAGTGAGGTCAGGCTCATGATTACTACATGACAAGATACAGGGAACAGTGTAATGGCCTGTGCCTGATGTGTGATGTACTGAAAATATTGCACCCTGGAGAAAAACCTAACAGTGAAATATGTACCAATAACTCAAGACCCTTTAGTCAGCCTTGAAATGTGGCCTTGCTGAAGTTTAATACTAGAAAACTTGCATCAAAAGGAGAATGCCTTTTAAGAACACAGTTTCTTTGCAATGTTGTTTCCCCTTATCTTGAGCCCAGACTTCAAAGTCTGGCAACCACCTCCTGCAGTTGCAGGCCGCTGCTTGCCTTCCCTAAAGCAAGCTGCTGTGAAGCTTTAATTCTGCAGAGCTTAGGATGTTTGCAGGGCTGCAAACAAATGTCAAGGGACCAGCTTTGGGAAAACCAGAGTTTTAAGTGAACCGAAGTTGGATCAGCAAAATTGGATTGCATTTAAATGCAGGGGCTCTGGAGGGACTTTTTTTTTTTGCCAGAATGAGATGCTTAAAATTTGCATGTACACGAGCTCCCTTCCTCCTCATCAGGAAACCCTTGTGGAAGAACAACCATGCGGCACTATGATTGTAGGTTATTGATACACTATAAAGCTATTAATGCACCTCTAGTCTTGCAACAGCATCACTGCCCTCATTTTACAGAGGGAAAACAGGAGCATAGCAGGTAGATGGGTTTATTCAGAGACATGGAGCAGGCTGTAGATGGAGCCAGGAATGAACACCTCTTCTCTCCTTTCCCCCCATCTCCTTGGCTTTAACTGGATTTGGCCTGTTTTTGCTGCAGGTGGTTTCTGATGTTAGATGTCTTAAAGTAGTGTGATCTGAATAATTGCAATCATTTTTCCAGACTGATTTGGGGACGTTTGGGGGAAAAGAAAAGGTTTTAAAAATATGCCTACAGATGAGTCATGTTGGTTCTATAAAAGTCATCCTTGCAGGTGATTAGCACCTCCTCTGACAAGGCACTGCAGTTGGATTTTAAAACTACTTCAGGTCTGCATGTTGGAAAAACGAATTCCAGGGCAGATTGCAGCAGGCTGCTCTGCCCCAACCCTTTTCTCCCTGGCTCCCTGCCTCTAAAGGCCAAAACAAGTATCAGAAATAAATACTTACCAGTTCGGCATCCTGCTGACTGATGTCCTGCAGGTAGGGGATGGTTGCAAGCTCAGCCATCGCTTGATTAATCACTTGGGTCTGTTCCTTCACTCTCTGCAAGCGGCTGAGGAGGCTGGCGTAATGCAACTTCTCTATCCCCCGTGAGCACACACAGTGCTCGTCCTGTTTTCTCAGCAAAAACAAGCAGGTTATAGGAGCCGCAGAAAACACAGTTATCCTTTGAGTCCTATGCCTTGAGGCTTATGATCATATATATTTGTGCTGGTAATACTGTAAGCAATATAGCATCCAGCACCTTTAAGATAATGCTGCTGACAATCTTTATAGAGGAGGAAAAAAACCCAACAAGTTTCTTTCCACTATCTCTCTAGTAGCACTAGAAAAATAAATATGTAGTCATAATATATGTGAAGGGGAGACAGCAGATAACAAACACGAATGCAATTTTCTCATTTGGAAATGGCTTTTCCATAATCCCCTCTGTTAAATATTATCTGACTTTTATGGATTGCTTTTAAAGTTTCAGTGATGTGGTTGAGGAAACCATACAGTGTGTCAGCTTCTGTTTGTGTGCGGACTAAGCAAATCCATAGTTTTAAAATATATAACCCTGAGGGAATAAAACCTGCAGAGGAGGTCTCTGATCTTCCAAGCACATGGTAAATTTTAAGCATGTGAATACAGAAACTCAGCCAGGTGCTTGCATAAAATCTCAGCACCTGCTGAAGGGTTTGATGGATGGCAGCCTTGCCACCGTATTTTTAAAAGTATTCTGATGCCAAAAATGTAAATAAGCACCCTGCTGAGATTTTCAAAAGCAATTTGGCCTAGATTCCCGATGAGATGTAGCCATTGCATATGTGAATGCTCAGCCCTTGCGAGTGAAATTTCTATTGATTTAATCAGGGTTTTGAATATATTTAAGTGTCTGAAATTCCAAGAATTGGCATCGATTTTTCAAAACCACTTCCAGTATTTTTAGCAGACTTTTGTTCTGGCAGTTGCACATGGTGGCAGGCTGATGCTGCCATTTACATACAGTTCCAGGTAGGTGATTTTAAGACCAATCATATATTGGACAGGCTGAATGGAAAGTTTTGAATGGCATTTCTTTTTCAATAAATGGTGTCGCATTTTCGAAATGAACTTCTCTTGGCAAAAAATCTTGATCTTTTGGTTTGACGTTGATCTTGGTTTTGCAGAAATCTGCACTAGGCAAGCATCAAGTGTTATCAAGATTACTACAAACATAGTTCTTGTATCAAGTCTAAGAATTTAATAATGATGCTGTTCTTGCTTTCTGTGCATCTAACAAGAATAATAATGGAAAAAAGCTTAGTTTTCTTTCGTCCACTGAAAAATACAAATAATCTCAGTACAATTAATTTTATCCCTTTTAATATAATATGTAATATAATTGTAAAATAGTATAAAATAGAAGATGATGCTTTGGAGACCAATGGCAGGAGTACAGGTATAATCTGGGAGCTTCAGATGTGAAAGCAACTGAAAAAGAAAGAGCTGAGCCAATGAACTGGTGTTTCCATTTGCTGAAGGAGAGAATCAGGCACCGCACAGGGACAAGGAGCCCTGGTCAGCAGTTCTCTGGAGTATTGCAGATCGCTCCAGTCAGCTGTGTTTGGAGAGGTTAATTTAAACCCAAGCATCACGGAGCAGAGAAGCCAGCATGGTAGGAGATACCTCTTTCAAAAGAAGTGTGGTCTGATTAGTCTATTAATGAAAATGCCAAGAGCTTATTATTCTTCTCAATAAACATAATGCAGGGCTAAATTCCAAAGAGAGCAAACAACTGGAAAGGGAAGGAGAGATAAAAGACAATGATAACAGAAGGACCATTGTGTATAAATATATTCAAATAAGACTAGGGTAGCAATTAAGCTGCTTATAATTCAAGTTGAAGGTATGCAGTGTGTTTCATCAAGAGCAGAAATGGCAGAAAGTCTAACTAATTCTAAGATGGATTTTACTCAAGTTTCAAAAAGGGTATTATGTGGCACAAAGGTGCATAATAGCAGGTGATTAGACTTGAGCAGCCAGGAGAGCCCTTCCAGGCCTACCTTCTCATGAACCTCTGTTGACCCACCTCTAAGAAGGGAGACCAGGACAACCTTCTTACAAACTACTTTTGTCACTTGAAGAGTCCTTTAATGAGGACCTGACCTAGTATTAGGAGGAGACATCAACAAGAACAAAGATTTCTGTCATCTCTGATGTGTGAAATTGTAAGTCTGCCACAGTCCAGTTAGCATGGCACTAAAGCAAGGAACAAAAGGGATCCCCATCTCCACCTGGTCATTGATGTTTGAAAGCCAGATAGCTGAGTCCCCAGGTAGAGCTGTGTGCATGAAAATAGGGAGAAGCAATCAGTTAATGAGAAAGAGAACTCTTATCAACATGAAATAGTCTCATAACATTTTAGATGCAGAAAAAGGTTTTTTCCTTGCTATTCTTGAAATCCACCCAAAACCTTTTTTGTGTAAGCACTAAGAAATGAGTATATTGAGTCATCAGCTAAGAAATCAGGTAAAAATCCTCTCTCATCATGCTGTGTCTGTTGGAGGCTTCTCCAATGATTAAGAAAGTAAAGGAAAAAATAAAACAATTTTTTCTCTGCTTGACTCTCCAGAAAAATACGAGACCATGCCACGTAGCTATGGGAAACAAATTTGGCATCAGTGCCAACACACACTCTGTGGACATAGCAATGCTATTTAAGTCTATAGTAGGTTAGAAGTAATAAATAAATAACTGACAGCAGGGGTTTTTTTCAAGGGATTAGAGGAGGCTGAACATTGTCAGAGGTGGTGTTTCAGTGACAATGAAAAATGCAGAAAGAGAAAGTAAATAACTGCTGCTGGCAAGAGAAAAAATTCCGCAGGGAACTGAACTACTACATGATGAGAATTACATGAACTATAGCAGAATTCAAGGGGCTACTAAGCTTCAGTAAAAAACATAATAAAGTGGCCAAGCAATCAGATGAAGATGAAACCAGCTCAGGAACGCACAGTGAAGGTTAAGTAAAGAGCAAACTTAGGTGGACACTTCAGTGGAAAAGAGTTGGGTCCTTTAACAAAGAGAAGACATACACATTTGAGGAATCGGATAGCACAGGAACGAACAAACACAATATATGGAGTCATGGTAGCATCCTGGTTAGAAACGCAGTAACATATTAAGACAATAAGTGATTAAATTACAATGTAGTTACTTTCTAGATGGGCCTTACCCCTATTGTCTGGTATTTCAATGAGAATTTAAAGAAAAAAGTAAAAATGAGAAATTGATAGACTTTCTCTTGAGGACTTTATTCTTAATGGGCAGCCTTGTCTGAGGCAGAGGTCCCTCTGAGAGGAAGTTTTCTTTTGCCCAGAAAACTTCTGCTGCAGAAATTCCCTTTAAACAATCAACAAAAAAGGCTGTTTATCCCCAGAGGCATCTTTGAAGACCTTCCTTCTAGGAAAGCAATGAGGTCCTGATGACTTAATGTCAGCTCTGGGACATCTTTGTTCTTCTGACCTTGGGATGAAGAAGTACCTACAAAAAGCAGATCAGTCTGTTCTGGATGGAGCCTACCTGCTACTGCTAAATACTCAGCACTAACAGCTGGAGCAAAGATAGGACAGGCTTTCATTGCAAAAAGGAGCTGGAGAGCATGTGAGAGGAGTGAATCATGTGTCCTTTCATGTATTGAGAAATTTGGGAAGATACCCCCACCTTTTTTTTTTGTTTTGGTTTTCTTTCTATACGCAGGAAAGGAGTCATCCTGTATGCCACATATATTTATAAATAAAGTTTAATTTCTGAGTGCTAAGGGAAAATAAAATCAAAGTGGCTGGTTACCCTGGATTTAAAGCAGGATCTGCCATATCCAATACATATGGCATGTTTAACCATCAGCTTTAAAAGCAACACTTTGCAAAAGTCTGAAATGCCCCCTAGTAATTCTTCTTTTCTAGCACGGACTCTTTACAGCTATTTTTCAGCTCAAAATCTGAATGAAGTTATGCCTTGCAAGCAGCTCTGTAGTGTATTGCATTAACAAGTGGAAAAAATCCATCATAATGTTTCTTTAATGCCCTTGGTATCCTCTAGAAAATGTGTATGCTGAAATCCGTATGTAGTAAACACTTTCCCTCTACTTAACAAATAGACAACAAAGCAGCAAGATCTGTAAATGCACGCATCATGCTGTGAATCATATGGCAGATTTTGTTCACCTTTATGATGTGAGCAGTCTAATAAGCCCCTCTGGCCACTGTTTCTCCTGTTAAGTAGCACCATGTGCCATTGACATAGGACTATAGCAGGAGAAAGGCAAAACTTGGTGTGTACAAAGCAGCAGAAATCACTCCAGTGAAATCACTTGGTAGAAGAACCACTTGTCAGTGCTGGTAGTCTTGACTGGAATACAAGTAGCTGAAGGTCTTGCTGATATGTACTTTTTAAGGCACATACAATAATCTTTGTGCCATGGTATGTATTTCTGGGTTGGTGAGGTTTATGGCATTTTGCAGCAGATGATGCTGTGTGGGGACCAGGCTGTGACATTCTTTCTCAGACACTGCTTGTTTTACAATACACAAATGGCCCCTTGGTTTAAATGAGACTGGATGTTCTTTATGAAGAAGGGGGAGCAACAGACAATGCTCTGCTTTTTTTAACCATTAACTTCAAGTCTTACCAACAGTGGCACGTGTATAAATCATTTAATTAACTCTCGGTTGTATAGCTGCAAAACTGAGGTTGCAGAATTGACTTTTATTAAGTGTTGCCATGGTTTAATAAGCTCTGCTTTAGCAGTGAGATTTTTTTGTCAAAAAAGATCTGATTACAATAAGCATTTTGGATAGTATGTTTGTGTTTGCAAATGAAGAAGATGGCAGAAAGGGATATTTGTCTTATTAGAAAAAAAAATATTCTTTTATTTTCTTAAAGTAAGCTGTGAAGCTAGAGTCTGTATCTGAAGATTGTTTTGCAGAGGTTTTTAATTCAGTTTGTGTGTGATGGAAATACTATTGAATCGTAAATATGATGGAATCATATTTCTAGCTTGAAGATGATTTTGGAATACCTTCAAGAAAGCAAAAGTGGCCAAATCTCTGCCAGGCCCATAAAGAGGTTTTAATCAGCAGTAGCAGAGCAGTTCTGGCTCTGTGCCTATCTGTATTATCAGGTATAATTGGCTTTGTCATCTGCTCATTGGGTCAGAGGTTCTGTCTTGCCTGGATCATTCAATGCTATGAAAACTGAAGGGAAAAGGAATGTGTTTCCACCGATAATGGATGTGAAATTGGCAGCTGTTTGTTCTAACTCAGTGATAATTTCTCCAGTCTTGGGGCTTTTTTCCTCTCCATTAAAGCTCCCATACTGACCCCATGGTGTCTGGTTCTAAATCTATAGGACCATGGTTCAGACTTGTTATCCTGGTCTTGCTCCTGCTGGAGGTGACACTGGGGTAGACCCTGCCTGAACCACGGGGATGTGGTGCTGACTTCCTTGAGAAAAAAACAAGTTTGCTGCTTGATGTCAGTGGTGCTGGGATTTCACCCTGTAAGAATTTGGGAGCACTTTTCCGTTTCAGCAAGAATATTTAAATGTATGAGGAGAAGTCTAGAGCTGGTAGAAAATATTACTGTGTAGGAGCAGTGCAAGTTCATACAGCTAGTGGGGATGGGCTTGAGCAATCCTAAAGCACCACTATGCTCTCATCTCTTACGTGATTAGTTTGTTTTCTTTTACTTGTATGCTGGATACCAGGTACTGTGTATCTCTGCTTAAACTATGTGGTCCTGTTCCTCCAAGTTCATTACAGAACAGGGTAGTTATGCAGAATCCAAAAGATACTCCATTTCAAAGTTTTTTTCTCTTCCTGATACTCTTTAGAGGATGAATAACTGCAATAGAAGAATCTCACCTCTAAAAGCTCTATGTTATACCCAAAGAGAGGATTGTGGTGTCAAAAAAAGTTTTAAAATTGGAGTTTTACTGGGCTTTTCAGAAAGATGAGGGTTTTATTCTGTATCCAGTACCCAACCCACTGTCTGCTTATACTCCTATCTTAAATGTTTGAAGTGAATGCACACAGTAATAACAGATATTTCACTTGCCCAAAGATGCCACTTCTATCAGCCCACACATCAATAACTTGGGCTTTTGGTCATCTGAAGCCAACAGCATGTGGCTTCAGGAAAGAACTGGAAAGAAGCAGCAGTGTGTTTCCCTGGGGATGTCTGCCCTTAGCCTGCTCCTCCTTGCCTCACACCCATCCAGATGCTTTATGAGCGCCCATTTTGGTGAAGCACTGAGCACCTTTACCTCTCACTAAGCATGTGGGTTCAAGCGCCTGCTGTTGTTTCAGCAGCTGCTCTCTGAGAGTAAAGGAGACCTTGCTTCCTCAAATATCTAGCTAAGGTTTCTTCCTTGCAAAAGGTTGCTAAGTAGCAGTTTTTGTCAACCTTCTATCTGGTATCAAAACCTAAGAATATAAATCCTGTGATTTGCTAAGACACCCCTGACGAGGAAATGGCTCTGATTCCTTCAACACATTTACAGTCTGGGGAGGACAGGCTTCTTCCACGTATTTTCAGGAGAATAATTTAAGAATTGCATTAAAACAGTCTACATGCAAATTTCATTTTTGACCTTTTGTGCAAATCAGAAGCCATAGTGTTAAAAAGCTGTGTACATTATTGCAGAAAGTATGGAGTAGAATTAACTAATATACCTTCAATATGGTTGTAACAGATTTGAAGGTTATTTCACATACTTCACTACATAGGGATCAGGATCTGAATCACTAGATATGCTTCAAGTACCAATTATTAACTCTTGATGGTTATCACCAGATCCTGGTGATATGTGTAGTATACTACAGGTATTAAATACAGTGTGTCGTTTTAGTGGTTATGTGCAGTAAGAATATAATATAATAGGCCATAAATATTTGAGGAAAATTGCATGCAAAGTGATTTTAAAACAACTGGATATGCTGTTAAATAATTAGGGGTAATTTTCAAAAGTATTTTAAACCCATTTGGGCTCTACTCCTATTGCAATTCACTGCACATTCCTGGAGGAGCATGTACAGAATGGATTACCCACCAAAAAGCACCTCATTCACTCATGTACAGGCTTCTGCCACAATATGCACTATGCACCCGAAAATGAATTCTGTACTCACAGTTAATTTGGTGCTACTTATAAAATCCATTACTGGCACGATCCTTTTTCCTGTGTTATCCCAATATTTTTGTGTTTCTTCTTCCGTGAGAAGACTGAAAGGTGCTTTCCGGTCTAGGAAACAAAATCACCAGACCATATACTATGCTTATTCACATACATTTTCCACAGAAGATCTAGGAAGATGATAGGTAAACTTGAGGAGGAGAGAGCAGGATGGTGAGAACTGTCTGGACAGTCTCCGGCTGGGTCCCAATGAACTCCCCAATCCCCCCTCATTTAGCAAGGACTATGGAGGTCACCCCTGAGCTACCCCAGCTATTAAACAAGTTGGCGTACCTGTAAAGATTGGTAGTTTTCTATTTGACCACCTTTCCAAGGTTTTTCCAATATGTTTGTTTCTGAAGCCCAGAGTCAGCCAGTGCTTCTGGGGAGACGACCACTCAGCTGTCTGTGGCAAGAAGTGATGTCCATGAGGAACTGGAATGGAGAAATTAAAATTATTTCCACTGTCACATTTCTTTTCAGTTGTGAGGGAAGTTACCTTTTTGGAGGGAAAAGAGGAAGTCTAAGGAAGAGTGAAATGTAATCCAGAAAGCTTGCCAAAACAAAGATGACCAAACCAACCCATCCAGCTATAACTGGGTTTTGGAATTCCAGACTTCGCAGACTTTTGCATCAACAACTTAGACTTTGCCGATACATAAGATAAAACATATTTTTTCTATTTATGCACTGAAAAGTGCATACTGATCATCTAACACATTAATAACTTAATGCTTCAGTAACATAACATCCTGATCTTTTAACTACAAAGGAAGCTGTTTTGTTGTTCCCTGAATTTGTGAGGTTTGATTTAATGCAGATTTCTGTTTTTACCATCACCACCACCATAATCCCAGGCTCCCTGCATACCCTTTCTGATCCACCCAGCTGGCATGTGACAGCCTGTGCTGTGCCTTGTCCAGAGTTTGTGTCTGCCGCTGCCAAAAACCCTGTGTATCAGCTGAGTGGGTCTGCCCTGACCTCGGCGAGTACAGATGCTCTGAGCAATTGCATAAACCACCTTTGCTGAGGAAACCAGGCCAGTCCTTTCCTCCCTCCCCTTCCCCTGCAAAAAATAAACCTAGATTGAATGTCAGTGTCGCTTTCCACAAAGGAGTACTCTGTTTTCAGTGAGCTCTGCTTTTAAGATGCCAGGCTGTGCGGTCACAGAGACAAATGGAGAACCCAACTCCGAGCTCTCCAGACTTACCCCCATATAAATCAAAGCGAGTGGACCTGATATTTCCCTTGCACCATATTCTGCTTCTGAAGGATTCTCAATTTTGCGACAAACTGCATCATACACTTGGATTTAAATGCTTATCTGCTCCTTTTCCTTGGCAATAAGGAAAGCTTTGAAATCAATTCAGTCCTTACACTCTAACAGAACTTGGACTAAAATTGGACAGATGATTGTTACAGAATAGGAAGGTTATTTAAAATAACACGTTTGTGAGACGCCTAGTATTTCATACCCACTGTTAAAATGGGGCTTAGAACATATTTTTAATTGCACCTGTGTGAGATACAGACCTGCAGACTGAATACCCCAGGCTACCATGCCGACGATGAGCTGAACTTGTTGCCTGTGATTTTTTTTTTTTTGTGGACAGTGTGATTTTTAGGTGAGATCTGAACAGATAAGTTGAGTAACTCCTGCTGCTTCGGTTGACTTCACCTAACACTGTTGTGAGTTATCTCAGCCCAAAGTCTAGGAAAAGGAGCCACATCTGCTCAGAGAGGGTTTCCAACACAGAAAGGAGGGACACTGGGAGAGGTCCCACCTGTACGAGACCTCTCACACCACTGCACTCTCAAAATCCCGATACTGGTATTGTTTTTTCTTGGCTATCTATCCATTTAACTCCTAGACACTTCAGTGATTCTAGAACCTGCACTTGGATAAACTTGTGTAAAATTGAAGCAATTATTTTAACTGATAGAACTGGCTCTATTCAATCTGTTTTATAATTGACTAAAGTACTATAGAACTGAGACCTTTTACCTCCCCCCCTACCCCCACCTTTTTTTTCCCCTTCATCCTTTTCCTTACTGGGAGGAGTAAGAAAATGACTGGTGACATTTTCAATGCCATACAGTGATTTATGAACACAAACTGAGTTTCAGTGCAACTTTTGCACACTTTTGCTGCTTATGGGCTCCTGAAAGTCACACCCTTGCAGTAAATTGAGGGACTTATGTGAGATATTAATTTATCTTTTTAAAAATCAGATTCAGGGAGTTTTATTTTATGTTCCCTTTAATGCCAATACTTTTGTCCCAGTAAATTCTTCACAAAGTCACATCAGCAAGTAAATGGTAGACAAGGATTTTTTAAACACCTGTGATAGGTAAGCCCTAATTTTCCCTCTTTGAACAACCCCAAATCTAATGTCGGAAACCCAATATGTGGGTGGTTTGCAACTTGCAAAACAAAAATAGAGTTTTATACTAGTTTCCTGAAGCAAAACAAAAATTAATAAAACAAGTTTACTTGTGTTAAATATTTCCGCAGCTTTGCGGTAAACACTTGGTTTCCTAATTCCTATTTGTGTTTTTTTTAATAGATTTTCTTTTCCACCCCAAAAACACAATGTGCATTTTTTTTGAAAACTTAGTTATTGGCAAAAAGCTGGGGCTCAGCCATCATCTCTGACCTGTGTGCAACTCCTGCAGGGAGCAGGCATCATCTCAGCCTTTGGGACCACCCTGCTGGAAGTGACAGTGAGGGATGAGCTACACGATAGTTTGTGTGGGAAAGACAGAGGCTTTCCAGAATTTGACTTAAGAAATGTAATTTTCCCTTTCTCTTTCTCAATCAACAGCTCAAAGCCAAGTGTTGTCAGAGTCAACTCTGTTCCAAGTCACCAGGTTAATCATAGTAAGAAATGCCTTTTATCCCACTGCTTCTCTCTTGCCAAAATGTCATGTCTGTTCCTCCTGAAGTAAGAACCAGAATTTAATCTGTTTACTCCAGGAGATGCTATCTGAGTTCACTCTGCCAGGAGATGACAAAGGGTATCTCTGCAAAGCCCTTGTTCACTCTGGTTCCTACTTGTCCTCAACAGGCTAAAGGAAACCTGGCTATGCACTCCCATTCCTGCAGCTGAGATGCTCTCAAAGGCGGCAGTCATTCCATTAGTCCTCATAGACTGGGGGATATTTCTGGAAAGTGAAGGCCCTGCTGCAGGGATGACCATTGGTGACTGACGGAAATCCACAGAAACAGGAATGAACCTGGCTCTCACTGTCACTGCAATGTGCTGCAAATATACCTTGGAACAAAAGATTAGCTGCAATAATGAAATCCAACAACTGAATCATGAGGCTTCATGGATAAAAATCATCTTTATGGGATTTGCAGTGTAAAGTCTGTGTTTCGTCTAAGTACTGATTTGATTACCTAAATCACCTACAATCATAGAGCAAATCTCAGAAGTTTTCTCCCCCAGAAGTGTAGAAGTGTAAAGGCTCAAGCTTTTTTTTGTCAGCCACACGCACAAACAGTATTCAGTGTCTAAGAGCTTGTGAAATCTGCTGTTACCTGTATATATGTGCTTCACGTAATCAGGGTGGTTTTTAGCAAAAATGTCCTTTATCTTGTTTATTGTGTCAGTCTTCAGTTTTCCCACAAATGGTGTGTACATAACTGAAAAAAATTCTTCTCTAGTGATGGCTTCTTCAATCATAGACTAAAAAAGGCAAAGAAATGATACATTTCAAGTTGGTTAGTGGCTAGTAAAAAAAAAAGAAAAATAATTACTTTCACAGATGATATTTTCCCTTTAATAATTGCACAGTCATGCAAAGATAACATATTTTGGTCTTGAATATTAATTAGAGGGGAATTTAAATTAGTTCCACAAAATAGTGCCTATCTATACTCAGAAAATCAATTTAATGGAGAAAGAACATTTGTAAACAGTTTTCAGTGAAACGAGCCTATGTCTTCAATAAGGAGAAAAATATTAGATAAATTATCTTTTAGATGAAAAGAAAAAGTGATTCCCTGCTCTCTGAAGGTCACATCTTTC
This sequence comes from Mesitornis unicolor, assembly GCF_000695765.1. Lineage (NCBI taxonomy): Eukaryota > Metazoa > Chordata > Aves > Mesitornithiformes > Mesitornithidae > Mesitornis > Mesitornis unicolor. Next base: position 68,387 of record NW_010207202.1, read on the forward strand.
ATCTGAGGGTTTTATTCAGTCCTTGGGAGCTGGTTAAACAATACTAAGCATTCATATTACCCCTTGAGTTGGCATGAATCAGACACTGTGCCTATACGGAATATTAGTCTTAAAATATTGCATTTAAACACCATTTGCATTAAGAGTAAAATTCACTCCTGTGCAGAGGGCAACACAAAGCTTATGAACCTTGTAATCCTCTACAAATGATTCAAATGATGCATTGTGCTGGTCTTATGTGGAGAGGTGGATTTCACACTCGGTGGACCCCAATGAACTGGTGCTGGAGCTGCCAGGAGGAGCTACCAGTCTGGAAACAGCCTTGCTTGGGACACTTATCCAGCAGTGCAAAGGAGGTTGAGCTCAGTTACTCTTGGGTTGGTGTTTGGGTAAGACTATAGTCAATGTTGCTTCAGCTGCATCTGTTGCTAAGAAAGATTTTGTTGTCTTGATGCAGGTAGTCCTTTCTGGAAACTGGGGAAACTGCAAGGCTCCATTAAAGTATCTTGGCAAAAGTATAAACAGGGTTAATAGTGACAATACTAACACAAAGTTAGTAGAGATGGTCAGAAAAGCATGTTTTTAACAGGGTGTGTGAATCTCCCAGTTCACCTTATACACCAAAGTGATTCACAGAGGGTATCATGATGAAACCAGCTTGGTGTTTTATTGACAAGTCCTCACTTTTTGTTCTCCAGTCTATCCTCCATCTATGTAGAATTACCCAAGACATGGTGTGCCTCCATGAGTCATTTGTTCAGCTGACAACTGCTCCCACTAACCCAGAATGGAAGGCTGAGAGTGCCAACTAGATTAGTATCTATGTCCTTCTCTTTAATGACTTTAGACAACAGGTCCTCTGATATGGTCTTATGCCAGTTTATTTCCACCCTGTTTATTGGTACGTGGTGTGCAAAGCCACTGTAGAAATTCTGTAATTGTTTTGAGCAGACATTGGGATAGGCTGCAACATGTGCACACTGAGTGCTCTTACACTGAATACTCTGCCTGGATGTCGAGGGTTTCACTGGGGATTTGTTTATCATTTAGATTACTATATTTAGTCAGCCCATTATCCTGCATTTACAGGAATGGAAGCAGTCTGGAGTGGGCAGTATATAGCTGTGGAAAATTAACAAGCTTCAAATGTGTGTAATAGTGTCATGACCACCCAGAGCAGTAATAACGTGTCCCCCCTGGTGAGAAGTTCCAGCTTTCCATGGGCACAGCCATGTTATTCACGGTTAATGCCACAGATCTGGAAGTATCGGACCAGAAAATAGCAAGTGTGTCCTCCTGCCAAGAGCCTGGGGCCCCATAAATGGATCCGCGTCTGTTCCTCTCTGCACTGATTTATAGGAAAGTGATTTTAGGATTTCATATTTCTATGGACTTTAACTATCTTGTTGTTCAGGGCCCTTAGAGGATCAATAGCAAAACAACAGTACAAATCTAGCTTTCCAAGGTACATTTTTAAAAAAACCAGAGAACTGCTTGTTCAAGTTTTACTGAATTTCATGTGTAAATATAGACACAGAATTAGGTCAGCCTTATTTTGTGTGAGATGTTGGGTATTCTGCTGATTTTCTAGAGCTTCGCAGCCATTTCCTAACCTGGATTAATATGAGCATGTACATGTGGTCTTGGGTGTATCTATACACTTCAGATTTAAAATATATGGAATGAGGCAGCAAGATTAAAACATAGGCAGCTGGACCAGAAAAGCTTTGTATTCTGCCTGGAAAGTTCACTTTTGGCTTTATCATTCTCAAGAACAGTTCAAAGTCATGCCTATAATATCTCTGCATTGCCATGTACCAATGGCTACTCAGCACAGCATGCAAATAGTGACTGGCGCAGAGGGCAATAACGGCAAAATGTCAGCCAATGGGGAGAAGAATAGATCCATAGTTTCCAGTCAATACTACTACTGAAGCTATTATTATTACTCAAGAGCATTTTTTTTTCCCCAAGCTACTGACCCTGGACATAGATGCTATTTGTTTTATTATCCTCTTGGATTTTTATGGGGTAAAGTCTTTAAGGATATAAAACTTCAGCCCATAAAAACTTTGGAGGAGAAAACTTTATACAATGAAATCCCTAAGGATTTTTCTGTTTAAGCTTTATGCACTGAAGTCCATACCTGTGGATGAATATCTGGCAATGCGTCCAGGAAACAGGGATGCCTACAGAACATTATCTGTCATACATCTGTACACCGTGCAGCTACTCAAGGTACGGTCACACTGAGGAGAGGATTGCAAGGGCTCCAAGGGACTTGGACATTGCAGAGAGGACAGGGAAACTCAGCTGTCTTTTTTTCCATTTGCTTGTGCTTTGGTGTCCTTTCAGTAATATCCTCTGAGATGCATCAGGGAGGATGTTGCTGTTCTGACCTTGGAGCGTCAGGCTGTTTCGTGAGTATGGGGCTAGCTCCTAAACTGATTAAGATGATAACGAAAGATGATTTTTTTTTTTTCCTGCACACCGTGCAGGTGAGCTCTGCAGGGATATCACATGGTGTTATGCTGCACCCTTCAATTCCAGCTGAGTTAGAAAGTGAAGTCCTTGAGATGGTTTTAAACTATAAGAAAGGGCTCCTTTAGCAAAGCACAATAATGTAAGGACTTGACTGATGTAAGTCCACTGAATTTGGTAGTTCACCTCAGCAGCAGACATAATCTATTGCTTCAGCAAAGATGCAAGAACTTGCTCACAAAGAGGCTGTAAAATAATCTGGTAATAGGGAAGGTTTCTTCTCGTCATTATGGCACTGACTCATGCTCTGCTGTGTCAGGAGGTTTGTATGCCTGTTTTGGAAGTGTGGGGAATCAGAAAAAGTCTGCAGAGAAACCATCTGGAGACAAAGTGTCACAAGGAGTATTTATATTGTCAGCACTTCTATTAAAATACCAATGAATTCTTTCATGAAACACAAGCGCTTACAAAGTTTGAGGGATGTATATTGCTATTATGACAATTAAAAAGGCCATAAACATTCCTAAACAACAAACTTTTTTTCTGATCAAGGGTTTAAATGCATATTTGACCCAACATCACATACTCTTCTCTGAACACCTTGGGTCTGCAATATCCTTACATTCTACCATATCTAGTAATTACATTTCACAGACCTTTTATTAGAACTTAAATTTTAGCCTAAACAATCTTCTACTGTCCCTTCAACAGCCACTAAAATTCCTTTAAGAGCTTAGATGAATAGGTAGATGCGCAAGAAACAAAGCTTTCCTATGCCAACTTTTCACGGCAAATAATATAACTACTTCAATATTTTTATGAAGCTCTTGCCATTTTGCCTGCTTAGAGCAGACATAGAAGAAGAAAAATGGCACTGTAGCAGCAAATTCTTCATAACAGTGACAAGTAGCTTTCCCTGCTACAGTCCCTAACCTTAATCCTCTTTAACTACAGAAAGGTTTAATTTGGAAAATCCAATTATCTTGACATCTAGAATTAGCCAAAAATTTAGATATCTTTCTAGTGCCTTATCTTGCAGCTGCAGTGCACACTCAGCCACTGTCTCATTTACAGTACAGCAGGAACTGATGCTTTTATTGATGATTTTTATTAATGCAATGATATCAGTCAGGGTAAAGCCATTAGCCTCTTCTGTGAACTGCTTCCACTCTTGGGCTGGTAGTTAGAATTATGGGTGCACTGTGGTGCAACCTATGTGCTTTTCTCTATATCTTTCCAACCATAAAGAAGTATCTGGCAGCCCTGCTTCTATGTCTGTTGCTGTTGTGATATGAATATCTTCTCACCAGCATGATCTTCTTACATAATTTTTACCTTTTTTTTTTTCTGGGGAAAAAATAAGTAGACAGAATGCCAGAGCATATCCTTTTCTCAATATGTTTATGTTATGAATAAACCATTTATTATACAATATATGAGAACTTTCTGCTTATCTGCCATGTAATGCCTCGCCATTAATGTAGGTCACATCAAATATCAGCTTATTTAAGTTCTTAAGTTATTAACGTATTTAAGTCGCTGCAAGTTATTTTGTATGCAGTCTATTTTGAAAGCGGATTTTCAGAGTGCCACAGCGATAGATCCGTGTATTCTGCTGACTTCTGAAAGGCAGAGGCAGATGCATTGCATCTGGTTACCTTAGGCTTCAAGATCTGTTTGATACTCCAATAAGTATCTCTTTATGTTTTGGAAGAAAAGAAATGTGTGCTTTATTTCCTTCCAAAGAGATCACTATTCATTAAAGAAACCCCCCCCCAAATACATAGAATATGAAAAAGGCTGGAGGCTGATCTTAGAAATGCCCTCTCCGTGATGCCAGCAGGTGGAAAGGCAGGGACTGAGCCCAGACGTGGAAATACAACTTTAATTCAGGAAAGCTCTCTGCCTGTCCTCTGGTCTCACACACTCAAGTACATGGAGAGTCCTCAGCTCTTATATCACTTGCTACCGACTGAGAATATTACAGTTTCAACCCAGCACAGGGCTAAATGTGAAGGATTTCAGTGTTTCTTTGCCATGGTGTAAAAAACTCAGAGGCCAATGAAACAGAGGATATATTTGTTTTGCAAGGCCAATTCAGAGCACTGACAAGGTGAGCCCCTGTTACTGCTCCAATTATGGTTTGTTGCCATGGGTAGGTACCGTGTGTATCTGTCGCAGGCAGGAGCTCCAGCTCTGAGCATCCCTGCAGAGGTGGTCCCCAGCTAGGACCTTGTGACTACCTGAGACACTGTGGCGTGAGCAGTGCTGGTCCAGCGGAGCGAGCTGAGCTCCCTTTGATGGTCAGTGTGACTGCTGTGCCATGCTGACAGCCTCTTGGCCATAGTGCACACAAGCTTCCTTGGCACAGTCACAGAGGCAGGCGTAAATCTGCAATGGGGCAGTGAGGTAGTGGATGCAAACATCAAAGGCCAATTATCCTCTACATGAAGCTATTGGCCAAAAGCACAGCTTTTAACCAGTTCTGTTAATATTGTCCCTTTCTTAAGATTAAGTGTTTTCATGGTGAGAAATACCCTAATTCCAATGAGGCAATTCACTGTGACTGCTCTGAGCAGCAGGACTGCCCTGTCCGTGCTGGGAGCAGCCTTTCACCATCACGAGTCCTCAGCAGGCGTTGGGTCAGCTCCGAATGACTCCTACTGTGTCAGGACTGGGTCACAGTTTAAATAGCAGGGTTTTTCTTTGAGAAAGGGGATTCTAAACTGTGCTCAGCTGAACAGCTTTGGTAGCCTGGGCTCAGAGAGACATTTTAACTCAGGCAGGCAGAGCGAAAGGTTGAGCATCACTGAGTGCTTTTTGTGGGTGTAGTCAGAGCCACTGGCCAAGACCTGGATGCTGCATCCATCTGGTGATTCAGGCAAGTGCTTGAGAGACAGGGAGTGACCCTGGCAATGAAATACTCCTGGGAAAAATGCAGGATACTTGCTGTAGGAGCTTTTCAGGGCTTTTAGCCCAAAAAGAGGGAAAAAAAAAAAGAAAAAGAAAAAACAGGGGGAAAAAAAAGGAAACTAAAATGCAGAAACTGAGTAAAACGGAGTGTCAGTCTTTCCCTTTACTGAGCCACATCTTTTGGGAACTTGACGTAAATGTGAAGAGTTGAATCAGACAGCCAGAGATGGTGACTGATGTGGTTAGCCTGTAAAATGGACAGCGCTGTTCAAAAGGGCAGTGAAAAATCATGCCTGAGTCATTGCAATAGCAAACTACTTTATGTGGCTGAATGGCTGCTAATTCAGTAGAAGACAAGTTGACTGTATATAGAGATGTTTCTGAAAAGTGACTTTATCTCTTTTTGTGTGATGGCCTCTCTACTTCTTCAGGAGCAGATGTGCAGATGGAAAGTTGTATAACCAGTAATGATCCTGGGAACAGCACAAACCTCTGCCTGGAGCTTCATCTCCCCAAAGAAAAGAGATGGTATACAAAGAAAGGGAAGACAATAATGAATGTGTAACTTCCTAAGGACTTTTGCAGCTCGAGGGAACAATAAGGGCTTGAGAACAGCAGAAAATGGCGGGTTTTCTTTGCTGATTTCTCAGGGTTTTTTTGTAAATCATAAAACTCTGCTTTGTAACCTAGTAAAAGCCAGAATTGAAAATTCTACTTGGGAAATATGCACATGACTTTTGAGCTGTTCTGTAGGGTTTTTTTAGATGGTCTGGAGCTTTGCTGCCCAGGTTGTTCCTGTTGAGCATGATTTATGGGTCTCTGTTAACAGTTAAAACCCTAATTGGGTTGATACTTTGCTTCCTATTGGGATTTCAACAGCTACCAACTACTGCAAGGTATGTGTTGCATATTACATTCAGCTACTATTAAATAAATCCATCTTTCCTGAAATTAGGGGCAATTAATGCATCTGTTTTAATAATTGGGACATTTAAACAAATAACTTCTCTTATCATGTAAATATAAGTATGATTCAAGCAACAGTTATTCTACTATGAATGATCTGTCACTAGAAAAAATAGAAGTAGGTAGAAAAATATGTGGAGGTAGAAATTATTAAAGAAGAAAGAACACAAGAAAAATGTTAAATTCCTTTGTTTTGTACATGCAGAATTGTTTCTGGAATGGAAATATCTGCAATAACAACAGCAATAAAAAGCTCCCAAATCAGTATCAACATGATAGAAACTCTCTGTTATGTTCTTTTATTTGTCTTCTCAATCCAATTTTAAATTACTACATATTTTTACTAGTGTACCTGAGAGCAGAATGAAGCTGATTTTTGCAGCTGAGAGTTATGTCTTACAAATAGTGTATTCCAAAGCCAGACTGTTCTGAATCCCTGAAATGGTATATATAGAAAGAGGCCTATTCTGCCCTGAAAAAATGTTAATAATTTTAATTTTAACAAGTTGCTTCAGCCATGATGCAATGGGAACATAGGAAACCCATGAACTGGTTAGAAGCTGCACTGAGATCATCTAGATGCCAGGGCAGTGTCTTAAGAATGATCTGATCTTCCTGTTTATGGGCCAAAATCTTTCTGTTGTTCTACTGTGCAGGATGAGGAAAATAATTACATTTGAATTTTCCACCAGAAAATGAAAAGCTCAGTGTTTAAAGGCAAGTGTTGTCCTTCAAAATAGCCATAGATACAGAAGAGGGAGGATTACCTATCGGTTTTTATGAAGAGGGATAAGAGAAATGTTACCTCTTTTCTGACATGAGAAAATGAAAAAATTAATACTTAAAGCAGCAACAAGCTCCACAGACCTCAGAGACAATATGGACTTACACATATTAGGCACTTAGGTCAGCCTGTATACACACTGACCTCAATGGGATTTTCCCCCAGATTTGGTTAAAAGAGGGACTTTCCTGCAGTGAAGTGTGGCACGGTGTGATCTGCTAAAATAGCCTCAAGAATTAAGGAGAAATACATTTTCTCAGTGATATGATGGCCAGGCTGACCAGAGAGGCTGCCTGTCACCTCCTATCAGTCAATCCATTAGGAGGACAGCAAAACACCCCTGCTGATGGCAGCTTGGAAACCTCATGCTCCGTAGCGGGGCATGGGTCAAGCGCGAGCACGCAGGACCACTGACGGGCCCCGTCATCAGCTGAGACGGCAGAGGAGATTTTGGCTACCAAGAGCTTTTTCCTTTTAACTTCCTTGCCTTGAATTGTCACCCCACAAGCTGCAAGATGAAGCTGAGCTCTAAAGGAATTGACAGTGTTCATTGCTCCGCTGCTGGTGTTTAGCCACCTTGCAGGGCTGGGTTATCATTTGCTTTATTGTGTGATGTGTGTATTGCTCTGTGATTGCAACAGCCCACATTTTCAAAATGGAAGTACCTGATGTTCATAACAGCAACGAGAGAGCAAAACAAATGTCTGAACACCCAAACCTCCATGTCAGCCAGTACAAGTGCAACTGGGAACCTCCTCTGTGACGCTGAGTTTAGCAGACAGAAATATTCACAGAAACACAAACTTGTGAGCTCTGCATGCAGCAGCCACAGAGCCAGGATTTTCAATGTGCTAAGAGCAGCTCCACAACGGCTGCAATCTTGGCCAAAATACTGGGGTTGAACTGGAACTAAAGCTAAAAACCCAGTTTGCTCCAATGCAAATTAGAGGTCTCCATTTGAGCTGTGGCAAATCTGCATTGGCTACGTTACGGAATTAAGGCTTTTAGTGCAGATGGTAATGGGAGTGTGCAGATACGTACAGATACAAACCTACAAGCTTTGAAATGCCTTCCTGGGGTTCTGTAGGTTTCTGCAACATGTGCGTTGCTGGTGCAACAGCGCTTAATGTAAGACTTTGGCTAGGTGGGATTGATTTTGGATAACAGGTGCTAGAGCCAAACGTTCAGTATAAAGTAGGCCACATGGTTTTCACAATAGAATAATAAAAGCAATTAAATTTGTAGTGTGCTAATGAGTTAAGCCTGAGATGTTTAGAAATTAGGTAATTAAGGCACTTTATAGTAAGATGTCTGTGCCAGCTATTGGTGAAATCAGGCTGTGACTTTCAAGATATTTGCAAAGTTCATGATTGATAACATTTGCCCTTTTTGACATTGTAGTATGGGTGTGATATATTTTTACTCATGGAATGAAACATCGAGAGTACATTGCACAGTTTTTAGCCAGTGGAAACAGTTTACAAAGGTGTGAGTAAAACTGGGCAGGTTGGAGAGGGACTCTTTCTACAGGATGAAATATCTCAAGTCTGTTGTTTGTTTTGCTATTACCAGCTGAGTAATTGCATTGTTGACAATAATTGCTAGGGAGCTTACCTGACTGTAGTAATAAGTAAGTTTAAACTTTGTCTTGCTGCTTCCACTCTGCAAATATCTACCATAACGCATTTAATAACTTTCACGTTATTATTTATTATTTAGCTCACCTATTTTTAATCTAACAGCCAATACACAAATCCTCCAGAGCATATTCTGTAGTGGGTTATGAAAAAAACCCCATCCATTTGATTATATCTTAACTTGGAATGTATATTTTCAATCCATGGAATAAAATATTTGAACAGAGAAAAAGGCCCGATGTACTGAATAATATTATCCATTGCAAATTACTTTTTCACCTCTCATCAGCATTATACCTTTATCTCAGAGTGGAATGGAAGGCGGGTGTTAATATTCAAAACCAACACAAGGCATTAGATATTACCTATCACTGTACAGAAGATCCAGAAATAGATTATTTACTTTAAAGGGGATAATCAAAGAAAGCTAATCAAAAAGCTAATCAAAAAGAATATTTAAAGTTGCCTTGATCATGATACATAGGTAGGTATACAGGGAGAAGATAACAAGTGCTAAAGGATCTTTAAGCTTTCAGACATGTCTGCATAATAGAAAGTGCTGGAAGTTTGGACTGGGCAAGTAAGATCCCAGTTCATAAACTGGAGGAGAAACCGGGAACAACCATATAACAAATAATCTTTTAGATGGGTTACGGTAAATATTCTATTATTGAACTCTTTAACTGAGGACTGGATAACTTTCTCAAAACCAGTCTCTGCTCTGCCTCTTTTGGCACGGCTAAGGGTGAAATTCTGGGGTGTTTCTGCGCAGGAAAGTCAGATAATTCATCAACATGAGCCCACCTGGCCTTAAAAATCTGACAGAAGAAACCTTGCAGTGTGCCTAAGAGGAGGTACATAGTCACATGGAAGAGATCACCTGAAGAAGAAATATGTAGAAGTTAATAATGAAGAGAGGAGCGAGTTGAGGATGTTTTAAGGAGAGTTTTCAAGAAAGAGGACTCCTGGCAGTTGATGTCAGGGATAGCAGAAGTTCAAAGGAAAGTATAAAACCAAAATCAGGAGAAGAAAACCAAAGGAGATACAACAAAAAGACTGCTCTGAGCGTGAGGAATAGATCAGGAGAGAAAAACAGTGATTTAGAAGTAGGACAAATAATAAAGAGCTTTGCAGATGTGAATTAGGGGTCTTAATTTTCTGTGGTCAAGACGTCAGTTGAAGGATTCGTGTGGTCTGTAGAACATTTGGAAGCCATGAAAGAAGTAGAAGACAGGCTGTGAGGAGGAAAAGCCTTTTCCAACAGTTAAAAGAACCATGAAAATAAGAAATGAAAGTAGTCAATGACACACCAGAAGATTATATACATGACCCACTGATCAAAGCAAAGAGTGAAAAATCTAATCTAAAAGTCTTTCTTCGCAAAAGTAAAAACTAAACTGTCCTGTTCGTCATCTATTCCCTACCCCCTCAGAAAATTTTGCTCACGGTTGTGAGCCAACGCAAGCAAGTTCTGGGGCAGAGGAGTAGTTAGCAAGAAAAGCATGCATCAATAGCTGTTGCTTTGGTTACAAAAGCACATGAGCATGTATAGTCGTGACAAGTTATTTTCAGGTTTACACCGTGAAATAGAGAGAATATTAATAAAAAAAGATTATGTTACCTCTGCTTGGTCTCTCTGTGGTGGAAAGTCCCAGTGCAGCGTCACATGCTACATCATCCTGCATAATTTTTGCTGCGTGCTCTGGTGACATTGAAGTCACCCCTGATGCTGAGTGCACAGAACTCATCAGCTCGGGAAGGAAAAGGTTGTTACTGGTGCTGGGGATGTATCTTCATGAACAGCGTTTCTTAAGTGCTAGCTATTAACTTGAGTGGGACTGGTACGGGCCACCCAGCTGCCTCTACTGCGTGTGTGTCAGCATATAGATACCGCTGAATCCTTAGCCTAGCCCACGCTAAGGCATACGCACAAAAGGCACAAAATTGCAGAGGAATCTCTGTCTCCTGGTGAAAATCAAGCATGATGGGGGATCAAGCAAATGGTTAGATCTCTACTGACATTTCAAAGCTTCTGCAGACAAAGACGACAGCAGCTCAGGTTCAGGAGAAAGGCAGAGGAGCACAATGGGGCACAAACAGCATGGTGGTGCTTCTTGGTACAACAGGGGTTCAGGGAGGCCCACACATGAACTCTCTGATGGGAAGAGAAATGAACTGTGAACACTGGAGTGAAGTAGAGATGAACCAGAGTTCTACCACTGTCAAAATCCTTTGGGCCTTGCTATCTATTTTGTATGATGATGCTAATATTGCATGATGATGCTAACAGCCGGAAATGATTCAGTGGCCCCACTTCTGTTCTGGTTCATTTCCACCTTAGCCCAACCACAGCTTCTGGATTAGACTCTCCGAGGAGGCCTCATGTTGAAACTTGTCCTTCATGCCACTTTTTCAGCCCTGTTACATAGAAGGACAGTCTGAACCCCTGGGGGAGAGGACAGTTTGACAGCTCCTCCTTTAAAGGTTTATTCTTTGAAGCTTCATGGCCATGACATCAAGAGGGTAAGTCAATGGATACCAGTGTTAAGAGACAAAAAAAGACATTCCATTCAAAGAAATGACCCTTTCATAAGACCTGTTTGTGAACTCAAGATTTTAAACGAGTCTGACCCAGTGGGGAAAAAAATCAAACTGTGTTGTACAGAAGAAATTCTCTGCTGGAAAACATATAAGAAAGTTCACAGACACTGCAAACACTAGCCCAGTGGGTAATTCTCTGAATGAGATGCACTTTGCACTCACAGCAGTACTGAAATTCAGCAGCTCCCAGGACTGAGATTTATTCCATTTTACCAATATGAATGCAACTAATAATAGTTTTAAAAAGGAAGAATTTAGCATGTGAGTGAAGATAAAAGATAAGATTCTGATCTTTATTACTCTGGCTTATGTCAGGTGTATTTTGCACCACTTCACATAAAGTACAGATGTCACAGATAGTTCCCACAGAATAAACCCCCCCAAAAATGGGATCAGAATCAGACTCTGAAATTTTATCGCAAGGGACATATATTCTTCCTAGTATCATGAAATTCCTTGTATGTACAATAGGAACAAAATGGACCTCAGGGCCAGGTCCACTATTCTGGGTGGCAGAAGGGTCTCCCACCATCTGAGGCCCAAATGCTGCAGTCCCTCTGAAATGCACTTTGGTTGCATTGAAACTGGGGCTGCGAAGGCTGGGACACCATGGGCAGTGATAAGATCCTGTGGCAATAAGCCTCTCGCAGCAAAGGATCTTGCATCCATTCACCTCCAAGTGTGTGAGGGCTCTCCTTAGAGCAGAAGGGGGTACCTTTAAACTTAAATTTGTGCTGATGTAGCTGAACAGCCATTTCAAGTAAGTATCACTCAAGAGACGAGTCTCATTGAAGTCAATAGTCTACTCCTCACATAAGTAATCTTTGTAGGCTGAGGTCTTCCCTAGCCATCCTTCACAGAGCACTTTAGATGCCTCTGAGACCATTCGTTACAGTCATTTTTTCCTCCCCTTCTGGTTGAAGAGTTTGGAAAGGTGTCAGAGGATTAGGTTCATGCAAATCACAAAAGCAATGTGTCGGTAAGGTAGGAAGACTTCACAAAAAATAGCTTAGGGGACTATAGAGTATCCAGAATTAAATTTTATAGCAGTCCATAAAATTGAAGTATGAGCCAAGGGTTAACAACCTTGAATTTTGCCCTTAAAATTAGTCGAAGAAAATCTACTTCATTATAAATACAGTAGTACTCTATAGTGTCCTGTTGATTGATATGCCCAAGGGCTACCTTTGTCGGCAGTCTTTTAAGCAGTAATCCTTCATTTTGGTCTTAATAGTGAGATAGGCACCTCCTTCCTCATTGGGCTATCAATTCTTACCTGCCAATACAGTTTGATGAGTTTGCTTATACGCTGCTCAGTGCCTCCTGTCAGCCAGTACATATAGTCAGCAATCATGGAGCTCCTGATGACAAAAGCAGAATAAATGATTGTACAGGGAGAGGAGGATATATATAGCAGTATTTAAGGGAAGTTATATTAAGAGTGTAACATGAGGGTTGTATCAAAAGATTATACATAACTCTGAGTCTTTGTCCAACTTTAAGATGAGCATTAGTAAACATTTTTTAGCTAGATAAATTCTCTGCAAGCAAACAACACTACATTCTCTTTTAATAGCTTTTCCATATTTTAATCTGAGCAAATATTTAATGACTGCTATACAATATTTTGTTCTGTATCTTTTTTTTACTTCAAAGTATTTGTCAGTAAAATATCTTACATAAAATGCATTTCTTCTAGGACAGCATCAACATTTAGAACACTGTAGCCTGGCAGGCTGAAAATATCACTTGTCTATGGCAAATTCAGACACAGTTCAACTCTGATCAAACTATATCTTAAAAATACCCACAAACCAAAAGTAATCAGCTATCTTGCTATCTAATTGAGTATGCTTTAGTACTCCCACAGTCTGTGACAATCATTCCATTACTCTTTCTAGACTGAGGGATATTAAAAAACTATTGTGCAATGGATATTAATGCAGAGTCTTAACAGAATTTAGAAAATCAGTTTGCTTTTATGGCTGCCTCTTCACACTGCTCTCCGTTTCCTTTCCTCTAGAGATTCTAAATCCAATTAAATGTGACTAGATGTAATTCCAAATTGTCACTTTAGTCAATTAAACATATAATAATCTTGTGTACCTAATTACTAGCACCAAAAGTTTATTTGTTGATGTAGTGCTATCAATGTGTACTTCTGCATGTTCCCCTTATCATTGCCTATATATTAATTGTGCTTTGACATTACTGTAAATTGAATTTGAAATTTCCCCCTAGTTAAAAGTGTCTCACAAATAGTAATCCCAATCCTGTTGTAATACCCTTTCAGAATGTACTTTCCAAGCCTGTATTATGTTCTTAATGAGATATAACCAAAAATACACGGACTTAACAATAAACATTTCAAAGCAGGCCTAGTATCAGGAGGTAACATATTGTTACAAATAGGAACTAAATCTTCCCTTAGATGTTCACATGCAGCTCCCATTAATTTCACTAGGAGAAAAGCAATTCAGTAGGATCCATGGATTTCTGCATAAGGACTGGATTTAGCCATAAGCTTTACCCAATGCTCAGTCAAATCATTGGCAAAGATCCTCTGGACTGCACTAGAACAAAGAGCAGTTTCTAACTGAACATTGTTAGCCCAGCCGGCACAGGATGAACAAAGGATGAAATCCTCATTGCCCTGAAAATCATTGGCAAAACTCTCAGTGACTATGAATGGTGCCAGGGTTTAATCCCAGGAATGACATACGGATCCTGTGGATGAAACAGAGAAGGTGACCATAGCATCCAGCACTTCCTGCTTGACCCAATGCTGGCAATGGTTTTGAGGAAAAATATACACTGTCCTGAGGCGTAAAAGTGAAATAAGCACATGGCATAAACATGGGAAGACAAATCTGTCATGTTATTCCATACCTTTGGTCTACTTGAGATGGGCTACAAAACTTCCAGCTCCTGTGACAACAGCAGGAGCTGATACTGCAGTCCCTAGCAGTGTATGCAAGTGGTGGTGGCCTGCTGCAGCCACCTCATCAGAAAGAAGGGACTTTCACTCTAAATTTACAGCAATTCTGAAGCACTAAAGCCTTGACTATCTTGGAGCCAAAGGACATTTGCAAGTAGTCATTTACAATTTGGTTTCCTATAGATATAGTGCCCCCTGACTGATGTAATTTCAAAGATTAAAACTGGCAAATCCTTAACCCCTGTTGCCGCCTGCTGCTGTGGGAGCGCTGCTGTGGGCTGAATGCAAGTCAGTAGGGCACACAGACACCCACAGTGTGCTTTGCCATCCCTACTGCCGGCCACAGACTGGGGAAGCAAGGATCCATCCTACTGGCAGCACAACATGATATCCAGTTTGTGACCTCCCACTCCTCAATGGTATCCAACACTTTCTTCTCCCAGCGTGGCACTGCTATCAAAGGTGGAGACATGCACCAAGCCCTGGACAAATCTGGAACTAATTCTCAGATAAAGTAGCTTCATCTTTCTCTGGTTCTCAGCATCAGCTGTAAAATGCAGATGATCGTATTTGACTGATTTACCCATTTGGCATGTGAGTCTTCCTGGTGCAATCTTTTGCTAATTCTTCTGGGTGCACTCAGCACAATGTTGTTCTGATCATGGCAGAGGTCTCCAGGTATTGCTGCACTCCAGACAAATGCCTTTCCTCATTATTCTTCCTTCTTAATTTGTTCATATTTAAATAATCAGAAGCACACTTACATTTCAAGCACTCATGTTCAGTTCTTCAACATCTGCTTTTATCCCTGCTAGATTTCTTCCATACTGCTGTGAGTTGCCTGAGGAATGGTGAGGCACATACATAAAACTCTTCCAAGACTTTTGAGTGCCTCTATCCCAATTTTACTTTTCAGTTCCTCGGCCATCAGGGAGCACACACAGGTCAGGACCAGCACTTGTTACTGTGACCTTGGGGCTTACAAGGGACTTTAAAAATTCCACTTACAAAAGCAACACAAGCATTAAGCCTCTATGTGGATGGCCTGTGTTCAACCCCAAATGTGCCCAAGTCAGAGAGTTTTCTTTGAAAGCCTCGAAGGTTCAATTCACTGAACCAAAGTGACACATGCAATAGGGAACTATGAATTTTGAGACACAGGGACACAGGTGAAATGACACTGTCTGAAAATGGTTACAGGGCTGGGCACTGAAAAATAATTAAGGATCTAAACACTCAGAAAACAAAGGACCAGTTGAGATATTTAGGCAGGTTAAAAGTCTGGCTCCCATTGGACACAGGAAGGCATAAAGCACCAAGCTGGGCTCCTGACCCCCGGTAAGTACAGGTCCATGTGGCCCACAAAAATCCAAGTAGCAAAGACTTCCAGTAAGAGACTTATGAGCCTATGAGACACTCTGAAGAGACTTAATTAAAATATTATTTAAGGAAATATGATTTATGAAATTATTATTTTAGATCCTCAGCCAGTGACTAACCTCATTAACAACTTTTTCTCTCATCATCTTATAAACATGGCTGATGTATGAAGTATATCATGCTAGTATATTATATATATTATATATGACTTAGGAGAGTATATACACAACGATATTAGCATCTCAGCAGTATGTAAGGGCCAGAGTAGGTCATTCTTCCCATCTCCTGCAATCACAGGTCTTGGGGAAATGGAAGCTTGTGCAGAGCTGGATGGAAGAGATTTCAGTACAGGTCAGTTGGGATCTGCTCTTACCTCATGTGGAGATTTTGGACAAGTGATGTTGGCCAGCAACAGATCTTGCTCTGATTTGTACTTCTTGAGTGACTGCCTAAGAGTTCAACTTTGAATCTTCCTGAACACAAGGAATATAGGGCACAAAAGAATGGGTAAATAGCTTCCAATTAGACCATGTAATAATTTTTTCTAGATAAAATGGCATATTTTTACAGATTTTAAAGATATTTGGATTTAACTTAAACAGACATACGTGCATTCTCTACTTCTGACACGGTCTCTTCATGTAATATGCAGAAATATTGGCCTCATATTTACAGAACCATCTGCCAATTTTGAGCAACTAATCTGAAATACTTAAAACATGCCTGAGTTTCAGGTGATAGCCCACCAAGGAGCTCTGTTTGACATGAGAACTGTAGAAGTCCTGGCAATACCCCTTCAGGAACACCTCAGTGGATGCCGGAGAAAATGTGACACTTCCTTCTTTCAAAACATGAAGCCTTATATTCAATTTTTTTCCCCCTAGTTGCTAGTTCAGGTCAGTATGAACTTCCATACCCATCTGAGTTAATATGGTAAACCTGGTTCCAAAGGTGTCTTGCAATACCTGCTCAATCTGGCCACTTGGTGGTGCAGAACAATAAGATATATTTCCATACGTGCAAGCAGAGAGCATACCACAGAGCCTCAGCTGTCTCCCTCAGCCCACCTCCAGACGTGCACAAGACTTGTGATAAAAGAGCCAGAGCATTTTGCTGCATGGCAGCTGCTGAGACCAACAGCCAGGTCACAGCCAAATCCTTTGCAGCAGCCACGCAAGACTGTGACAAGAAAATGGATGGTACGGGAATAAGAAATATATGGAGATTTCTGGAATGCAATGAAGTGTTATGTTTCCAAAGAAGACAAGAAATTAGCATTGTTGCTAAATGCTGGGGTGTTAATTTACCATTGTAAACACTGGAAAAAATATGAGAGCAAGACTCATATTTGAGTCAGGTCCTTTGGCCTTGACTGCACTCCTTGAGCTGCACAGAAAGCAAAGAAGCCCTGAAGGGAGAGGAGGATTTCTCTGCAGATGGCAGAGCCTTAGCAATAATCACAGCCTATGCACATTAGAGTAACTTTCACTCTTCTATGCTATTCAGGCCCAATTGCTGCTCTAAGATCAGGAGGCTGCTAAGTGGTAGAAAATTACCTTTGCTCCCTGCTTCAAGTGATCTCACCTGGATCAGCAGTAAGTGGTACTAATAGAAGGCCTTGGCCATTGCCATGTGATGTTAGCCCTGTGCAGATCTGCTGTTTGGAAAGGGTAAGTGTATCTCTGTTTTTTTCAGTTTCACAGGAACTTTAATATTCCTGATGCAGACATCTGGATATTTGAGTTCTCTAACACAATAGTACTGAGTCTGAGAGATAAGATGCAAAATAAACTACTGCTCTCTTCTGGATGACCTTTCTTATTTTCTGCTGAGATTAGAAAAGGAAAATTATGTTTGTAACTGGAATAAGTAGGAGGTAGTTATTTTAATGCAATTATCCTATTCAAAAAGTGAACAAAATGGTAACAGTTAATTTTTAAACATTTCCATATATCCTAAATAAATGTAAACTCATTACTTTGAGGTTATGGAGACACCTGGAAACCATTAGATGGTGAGAGATAAACAGACCTCCAGAGTATTA
>NW_010207202.1:86161-113947 GCF_000695765.1 Mesitornis unicolor
GGAATGAAATTACTGATGTCAGGATTTACCTATACGTAGACTAGCCCCAAAATAGGGCAAAAATTTATGTTCTTTATCCATGACACCTTGATGTTGCCAATTCCTGCAGAGGATTGATGGAAACTTCATTTTAAATATTTCACCAGTGAACCCTAAATGTATTGAGAATCTGCTATAAGACTATTTCATCTTGCCAAACCCTTCCAGGTTGGTGATGGGGTACGCTTCCTGCCTTTGCTGAAGTTTCTAGGTCATTAGCCCACTGCTAGAAAGCAGAAATAAGTTTCATGCAAAGGAAAATGGCACTTGTATTTAGAGTACTTTTATTATATTTACTATTATAATAATCTGTCCCATGGTTGCATGCAGGTAACAATTTTCTGTATTGTATTGAGATTGCTGTGCAGTGATACATTCTCATTTAATGGCCACTGCCACATAAGAACTTAGAAAATGCTTTACAAATATGAGTTGAGCAATGCATGGGTAAAGGACAAGCCTTTTAAAATGACAGGTGATGCTCAAGAAAACAGCTTGCCAAGCCCAGCAAGATCTAGGGCTTTCCATGACATGGTATGAGACAAGCAGCAGCCAGCAGGTATGTACTGTACAGATCCCAGGAGGTGGGGGAGGCCCCGGTGTCTGCATTGGCTTCGTAGCTGAGCCCTTTGGAGAAGGGCTGGGGTAGCTAGGGTGAACTGCTGGTAGCAGAGGTGCAATGAAAATTCCAGAGCTCTTCCTGGCCTCTGACTGGTGCTTGCCCTGCTTTCTTCTATCTCCTTGCACCTCATGCTCCTGGGTTAGGGACATACGCTGCTGCCAGTGTTCAGATTTGGCAGGGGGTGGGGAAGAAGTGGCATTGACAGCTGCCTCCTACCTGTGATGTGCCCCAGTGTGAGCAAGCTGCTGTCTGACACTTGGACAGTCTCAAGTGATAAAGAATAATGTGTGCAGCACAGAAATAACGGCCGGTGATTTTAGACACAGACTAACATCGTATGTTGGTGTCAAATTAAATAATAGGCAGCGTGGACTTTCCTTTGGGCTTTGACTGATCCCAGCACTTGTCAGAGCTGCTTTCCTAGAACCAATTTATGAAGTGCTCCTTTCGTGGTGTTACTCTAGGGAGGAAGGGGAGGGTCACAAAGCCCCCAGAAGCTCTCAGATCACAGGTCCATTTTCATTCCTAATGCTGGGTAACGTGTGCCCCTGTACAACGCGCTTGGCAGCAGTGGGGGGCAGCCCTGCTCACTGCTGGAGTTGGTGGGGGGGAGTGCGTTGCTATGACAATCGTTTTTTTTTCTTTTTTCCCTCCTTTTGATAGAATTGGATTTTTTTGCTTAGGAAAACTGAAACAATTAGGATAGAGAAAGAATATAAACTTTCCTCTGTTTTCCCCAAGGGAAAGCCCAGGTGGGATGCAGAGCAGGTACCACGGATGCTCTGTGTGCAAGAGGCGCTCAGCTGGCACCTCCTTGAGTTTGTATCCCCAACCCCAATTATGTATAAATCTTTCCTTAGTACAACTCTATGCTTTTTAAAACGAAGCTGGAGATACAAACTAACCCAAATAATTCACCTTGCTTTCTCACACAACATTTTCAAGTCTGACTAGAAGGGGTCTGACCTGAACTCACACAGAGGGTTGAGGTTGACAACTTGCAAATCTGGTTTGCTTTTCAGCTGATGGGATTATCTACATTTTTTTTTCTTTTTAAGTGGGAATATAAAAAAGCTGAGTCAGCCACATCACAGCTATTAAGATGCTAAAACTTCTTCCTCCTTAAGGATTGCTTACCCCTACTCTCTGCAGTCAGATGAATATGAGTTGTTTGTTCTGGCAGAGGGACAGACAGTCTGTTTTCCCCTACATATATACAACTAATTTCAAGTCACTAGTGTTCTAGCTGGTGATAAAAGAGCTATCTTAAGCTTTTCACAGAACACAGTGACACTGTTAAATCAGCACAGCATTTTGATTAGCAGAAAGATGAGAGCTATACAGCTTAATGAGAAAAAGGGCAAAATTCCTTCTGTATTTAAAACTCCAGTTTCAAAGAAAATAGGTGGCCATATTTTCCTCTAAGTTATAAAATTTCACCTTGCCACTGATTCAAGGCTATTCAGTGTCAGCAACAGCCTGCACTATCTGAGTAAAGAAGAAAAATTGCTTTCATGCCTTATTGCTCATCTGGTCAGACCTTGTCCTGTGGATGTGTGAGGCAGCTGTGGGCCTGGGGACTTGCAGGATGCGCAGGCTCTGATACTTCTTCCTTCAGGAGCTCTGAGGCTCACCCTTGGGTGCATGTTCCTTTTCTAGGACTCTTGTCCTTGAAAGCAGGAGGCAGTGGCTTGGCTGCTCGGTCCCTTAGAGACCGTATGGACCTCCGAGGTTCTTCTGCTGCTTCTGCATCCACTTGCATGCACGTGTCCCTTATCTCATCCTTCCCTTAAGGTAGCAGTCCTTATAGGTTGAGATCTCCTTGGCCTTCTCCAAGAGCCTTCCTCAGTTCTGGGACAGAAGTGAGTCCAGGACACTTTCCTGAACTTTCCATTCTGGTTATTAAGTGTTCTTTTGATCAGCTGTGACCATGTTTCCTTTGCAGGGTATTTCCAGTAGCTGCTATTGGAGGTTGATCCTAAGCCTAAATGCCTTCTAATACCTAAAACTTCCTGGTAACTTCAAGTCTAAATTTATACATAATGCATTTATGCCCATTTGTTCAAAAGCCAAGATGGTCTTTCAACTGAAATAAGTTTTCTACCTTCCGAGGTTTAAATCTTTACTGTGTTTGTCAAGAGCAGTCTTCTAACATCACAGATACCAATAGAGGAGAAATATATTTACTGGCTGACATCTTAGTGAAAGTGGTTGCAGCACTTGGGAATTCATCATTTGCAGAGGCTCTGACCCCTCAGTGGTGTTTCAAGGATTGCTTTACAATGCCAAATGGCATTAGGCTGCACTCTACACGGTGGCATCTTATCACAGTGCTATCCTGAAGGAACCGCTACGCAGCTGACAAAACTCAGAAGGGATTTAGTTATGGGCACATCGGACTCTTACATTAATTCAGACATCCTTGCATTTAGACTGTCTCATACGCTTATTCTCCTGATACTGGGCTGTATTAGTGAAAACTACACACAGAGGAGCTTGAGAGATGTTTAAATTACCGTTGAACCCACTCTAACCCAAGACTTTCTCAGAACCAAAGTGTTTGGTCTGGTACCTCCTCAGAAACAAAATCTCAGGGGATCTCAGTCTGATAGGTAGGCTAAGTTAAATGTGATGATCCATGCTGCTACTGCCAAGCAGTACTGCTTACACCCATACAGTGTTTTGGGTGTAGTTAATGGACTATGCAATAACTTAAAAAGCAAATGAGGGGAGCGGGAAGGCAAAGGATACTTAAAAGCAGAAAAAGAAATTCAGTGACCTTGTTCTCATGGAAGAAGGAAGCAGAAATAAGTGACAGCTTATGCTAAGAAAAACCAAGTTTGTATTTCCAGAAACTTCACCCAAATGTCCGTATGCCATGGTCTGTCTGTAACGAGCAGAGTACATTCTGCATCATTACTGGGGTTTGACTAGGACCGGTGACACCAGTGAGATGACAGAAGCAGTGCTAAGCTTAGTTTAACACAATCTGCAGAAGCAGCTCTGCACAGTTGCTATAACACTATGTTAAACTAGGCTAAACTCTGCATACTGCTACAGTCACTGCTATGGATTCAGTCTGTCAGAATGTTCCTCTCCTTCACAAAATACATAATCTCATTTAAAATAATCTAGTTTCCTGAAAACGACTCCATCTGGGGAAAAAAGGCTGACACAGTTCCCTCTTGCCTGCTGATGTAGTAAAGTTACTGATTGCTTATCTGCAGTAACACCAACCACATATTTTCCTAATTTTTGAAATCATATTTATGAACACCTCCTTGGTTCGTAGTGTCTTCTAACATATAGACATTTGTATGTATTTCTTCTTAGGAAAGATCAGTTTCTGAAAGGGTATTTTTTAAAAAAATTATTATTATTAGTTTTTAAAATCTTCAGTGTTACTACTTCAAGGGGAAAATCCTCTTTTCCACCACACCCCAAACATTTCCCTTGGTATCACTTCAGCTGTTGGGATACTAGTGAATTTTTGGGTTTGAAAGTATCCTGAACAGGATTCACCACCTGTCACAAAGCAACATACTCTTCTAACACAGCTCTAAATTGCCTGGCTCATCAGTGGACCTCAAATGTTGAGGATTCAGTGGATAATTATTTCTCTCTGAATCAACAGCCCAACAACATTTTAGGAAGAAGAGACTGTTATTAATGAGATATAAAAGGAGATCTGGGAACTACCACAACACTTCATTATTTTTCAACAAAATGCTTTACTTTTTTGGTTTGAAACAGCTTTGTTTGAAAAGTAAGCTGTGGTTTGTTTTTTTTTTTATTTTTTTAAAAAGTGGTGGGTGGGTTTGCTCTCAAGTGGAATATTCCTGGTTTATCTGAAATAATATTTCTAAAATATCTGGAAAAACTGTTTCCAGTTTGGGGAACTGACTTCTTCTCCCTGTCTTGACATATGAAAGCCAGTGGAGATTACTTTGACATAATCTCGGTGTATGTCCTGCAGAAGGAAAAGTGCTTGTCCGGGAGGCTTTGGCTGAAGTCCAGCACAAAAACTGAAGTTCATCTTCCCAAATGCTCTCTGTAACTCTGCTTGGATAAAGTTGTCTTCTGCGCCCTGTACAAACTGTTTTGCTGCTATTTTAATAGCTTCAGAGCTCTACCATCTTAAATGATGAGCAAAGTGACCCTTTCAGTCTCATGCCTAATTCACACTGACTGCTCTGCCATTAGTTGGCTAATGATTTGTGAAATATTTTGTGATATACCTTGTGGTCTTCAGCTGAACAGTCCTCCAGAAGTGTCTAATGTTAGTAGTAGTGATGATACATAGCAAGTCACCATTGCATTCCCCCATGCATTTCTTTAATTTAACCATGTTAAGTGGTTAAAAACTTCTGCTGTATGTTGAAACTTTTATTTTTTGGCAGCGCTATTGCAAGCACACAAGCAGAGCTTCCTCTTCCAGACTTTCTTCCTGCCAGCAGTTTCCGTTCACACCGGCAATCTCATCAGCTGCATGCAGGCTAAATTTTGCAGCATACCACAGTGCACCCTCAGATCTTGATTTTTTTTTTTAATTTTTTTTTTTTTTGGTCCCCGTCCACTCAGAGTGCCCCTAAGCTTCTGCCTAGGGTTATGGGGAAACCAGGGAGTGGAAGATGCTTGTGTGCATGTAGCTTTTGTGCCAGTGCAGCTCTGGGACCTGACCAGGGCTCACTCCTATGCCTGAGAATGAGAAAGTCTTCCTACATACATTAGTGTAACTGCAACTGGGGACATAATTGGGATTATTCATGTTACGCCAACTGGGAGGATTGGAGCTCTGCTGCATGTGAGATCATATACACAAAGCCAACGCAAAGCTCCTACTGACTTTGGAAAAGCCTGAATATAAGATGATATCCTTACTACTGAGAGCTGGCATGAAAGAGATGGAGAAACCATTAGCAATCCACGAGCAGAGGGAGTACCTTGCAGCTTCAGTGTGTCTCTTTAAACGCCTAAACACAGCAGCTTGGCGCAGGTGGTTCCGGAAATAGGCTGGGTTGAGAATAATGCTCCTTTAAAAGATAAGAGAAATGGGCAAGTTTAGATTTCTGA
The DNA here is from genome assembly GCF_000695765.1 of Mesitornis unicolor. NCBI lineage: Eukaryota > Metazoa > Chordata > Aves > Mesitornithiformes > Mesitornithidae > Mesitornis > Mesitornis unicolor. Next base: position 91,896 of record NW_010207202.1, read on the forward strand.
TTTTTAAATCATTAGAAGCTACTAATAATCAAACTGTGACTAAGACACATACTGTATATACTTATTCGATACAACGCAACTCTGTGTGTCTCAGATGTAATATGAACTATCACTTTCTTGACAGCTGTGATATATGAACAAGCATTATTAAAATTTTTATTTAGGTTATATCTAAATACAGTTTCATCAGGGTTTTGTATATTGTTCTAGAAAAATTTCCTGTGTTAATATGCTATAATGCCTTTAGCTTGTCGATAACAAGCAAAAATGCTATAGTACATCTTCATGTTAACCCCAGCCTCCACAGACATGAGTGGCAGTTGTCTGACCTGTCTACCTGGAACAACAGTGCATCTAAAATGTATTGCAATGGTAGTTTGAACGATTTAAAAACACTTTCTGTACAAGTGATAGGTGGGTGGATCTTTGCATGTTTCTCAGACCCTTAACTTTAACAGATGCAATTCCAGGTGTAATAAATTACAGGCTCTAAGTCGATATCAGAAAAAGATGGAAGGGTAAAAATAGAAAAAGCTGAGCAGTTAGACTGACAGGCAGGGTATTCATCTGATGTAAGCGTGGGGTGGGCAAGAGTGACAGCTCCTTCTATGTCTAATTAGTTCCACTTGTGAGAACTCCAACAAGTGACTGGCTTCTCTGGTCGCCACTTCTCCCAGGGTTTGGAGAAAAGGTAGATAAAACATGTTATAGGATGCAAAGTTATATAAAACATGCATGTCATGACATATGCTAAGTACTTAATAGTAGTTTACCACATCAGCAAAGAGATTAATGCTACATCCTACTACAAAGTAAACTTGCAAACTGGCTTTTGTTTCCTCATTGAGAGTTTTGGATATCATAATAGCATTAAATACTACTGCTCTTGTGATTTCGGTTTACTAATAACCACAGAACTAATCCTTTTCATAACCAAATCATTTATTAAAGTTTATTAATTGTCTTGAAAATTATATAAGTATCTATGTAAACACATTCAGCCATAAATTTGCATCTATGGAAACACCCAGTGCAGACCAATAACTGTATTTTCTATATATTTTCAGTGCTCATGGGCTGCATGTCTGGGGCCTTCAGAAGGAGCTTTCAGAATAAGTTAAAGCCTAAAAGTGTCTCCAAGATGCTGTAGACTAGTGAGTCAAATTTACTCTGCAGGCACTTTCTCCAAGGCATACAGAAGAAGGCCTAAAGCTCTGGATGGTTACATCTACATTTTAAAGTAATTAGATACATTGGGAGTGGATCACTAGATCAGAGAAGCTACTGTTGAGGCCCCTACATCTACACTGTTGGCAGTTGGGGCTTTTATTTCAGACTAGATTTAGTCTGTTCCCTTAAGCAAAATGTCCCCGTGTGTGTTGCTCAAAGCTGTCTGGAAGGTCAGCAGTTGGTTTGGATTCCTGTGCCTTATTAGGTGCTACTTGTATTTCGTGCACAGCTCACGCAGACAGTTTTCTCTTAAATTAATCTAGTTTGTGACCTCCAAAACTGGTCTGTGAATAATTTAGTGTGCAGAAAATGGAGAAAACTGGGTAAAGTACATCACAACCCTGCTGCTGTGCCAAACCGAAATGCTAAGGTAGATGTAACCAGTGACATTTCTGTTCTGGCACACTAAAGCTTTACTCTGTATGGGCAGAGCCGCTCTGCGCTCTGGAGATGCAACTTGGCTGAAGACCATCCTGAGGTGGTATAGGAACTAGGAAGCATCTTGGAACTATACTTTCCTAGTCCAACATTTGAAAAAATGTTCAGAAAACTGTATTGAGAGAAAGCATTAACCTGCAGGAATGATCTCTCTGGGAAGCTGTGAGGCAAAAACCAGTGACAAATGATAGCGTTTAACTTAAAGCATTACTGGGGCCAACACAGACCTTAGTGACTGGGGGCACATCTAAAGGCTGAACTAAAATACAATGTATGTAACATCACGGGATGTTAAAAATTATTTGCTCTTAACAAGGAGAAAGAATTGCTCATCAGTAATGAAAAGATAATGCCAACAGCAAAGACTCCAGTTATCAGCCTAAGATGGTTCAGATCTGAAGTTTAGACAATACTGATGGTCACCAAAACTTTATTTAACCAAAAGGTCAAATACTATCAGCAGTTAATGATTTGACCAAAACAGTAATACATTACGTAGATGACAACTGGTACTTCTGCAAGCCATTTTAAAAGAGATTATTGCTGCTGTAAACTGTACTCAACAGTTGATAACAGTAATATTGATATTTTTTAAATTCTTTTTTCCATCTCCAAGTTATCAGTTCTACCACAGCCAAGCAATAGCACTATGAGGGGAAAAATTAAAAAATCAATAATTCCCTGGTAGTTAGCAACACATTTTTCTGTAAGTCTTTGAGCAGGATGTGCTGTGATAGGCTTATAATAAATATAGAACTGTAGCAGATTTTCAAAGAATTGGATATCAGCTTTCCATTTTCCATCTTGATTTTTTTCACTAGTCTCAAAAAGATCAACTGCTTCTCTCGATCTATAAATTCTATGCTGAAAAAACTTGGGCAAACATCAGAAAGCTACCTTTGACTCCTGGCAGCTTGGTTTGATGTTGCTAAGCTCTCTGTAGCCTATACACTAGAAATAATTTATGTTGTACTACTACTCTACGCAAAAGTAGCCCTATGCTGTACTGATGCAGCTCCAGGTTAGTAGATTTTATGCAGAACAGTGCTAATTTAATGCCAAGTGTGCACTAAAACTGTGCAGAGCTATCGCTTTGGCTTTTAAATCTGACTTCGTGTTTCGGGTGATTTTGGTGGAAAAGGGAAAAAAATGAATGAAAATAGGAAGCAAAGGAATCATAGAAACAAAGGTTAAGAGGAAAACCCTAATTTCAGGAAGTTCTCCTTCAAATAAGAGCAGATGGGGACCCATCTGGCCAGGCAGAAATGTGCCAGGCTGTGCACACTGAGAACAAGTCCATGCTCCAAGATCCACCTCCAGCCATGAGCAGTCTTGATGCTAGGCTGGTTAATCCAGTAATTAATTAGGAGGGATGTGTTTCAAGAGGGAGGCTTGAAAGAAGAATTAGGAAGGGATGATGGTGGTGAACGCACCGGCTGCAACACAGTCAGGACAATCTCTGTGTGTGGTGATCTGTGCCATGAGCAGAAGCATCGGTCCTTTGGTCTTTTTACTCATGTGCCTCTTGTGGGAGCTGCAGGTAGGAAAAGTAGTTTTGGCAGGAAACATATGAAAATGGATGGCTCTTATTTTGCATAGAGAAAACTTCTAATCCGCAAAACTGCAAATAAAGTCACTACATTGGAAGATTAAAACCTGTGTTCTTGCCAGGTTTTGCACCCATCTGTCAAATGACTAGGCTAAAGTAAACTTGAAATAGATTTTCATTTATTTTTCGTCTTCACTGTAATCCAAAGACTACCCTGTTAAAAGCCTTTCGTAAATCACTTGGTCAGTTTCTCTCAACAAAACAGTCCTTAAGTAATGCTGTATATCAGCCTCTTTTTTGACATTTTCATTTTTTCATTTTGACATCTTCTCTTAAAAATAATACAGTGTTTGTCCTATTATCTTTTTTAAAATGGTGAGGAGGTGGGAAGAAGGCATCAGCTCTCTCCTCCTCATAGCAATTGGAGGATGTGAATCAAAGACGCACATGTTAGTCTGCAGTTTTCTCTCCATGTTTTTAAGTCTTAATGCTTGGTGTTCAGGAAACACATGTGGCAAGAAACTCAGTTTGCTACATCAAAACCGGCTGCTAGAAATCATGTTGCTTTTTCTCTAAGGTGCACATCCTCTGTTGAATTCCTTCCCAAATGCAGTGGGGATTTAACTCTAATCTGACAGACATGAAAAAGCGGCTCTGCTGCTATCCACCACATCATTCGTGTTTGGCCTTTACAGGCTGAGAAAAAGTCAATGAGATGATTCTATGGATGAAACAAGTGAAAAAATACACTTCACCACTAAACAGACAGTCATTTTCCTTGCTAGTACTGTAAGTAAAAGCTAGTTTATTTGTAGATGTGCATGCAGTTATTTCTTTGAGTGGAAGAAACATTTTCTTCATTGTCCATACCTTGTTAGGATCCAACAAGGTCTTCTGTGCAAATGTGATTTAATAGTCAATTCTAATTGACTATTAGAGAGGAATTAGGTGATTTAACAGAAATAGAAATTCTGTGCTGAAGCAATATGTGCCCCTCTGCAGAGAGATGTGAAGCTAGCACAGGTTGGTATGGCAGTGTGCCGTGCTGGCACGTTAGCATGCTGCTGGTAGGGACTGATTGTACAAATGTAGTTGCTGAGGCATTCTTCACCACAATATTAAATACAATGTCAGTGCAAGTAACGTGTCTGCTGGTATTCAGTAGAAGCATGTATTCAGTTGCTGTAGGCTAATACAATGCTTTTATCTTCAGTGAGTACTGTCAATCAGTACAGCTGGTTAAGCAGCCCCAATATACTTACAGACGAACCTGACAGATCCTGTACAATTAGACTGAACCTCAACTTTCTTCTTTTTCCTTGTTTCATCTATATGGCAGGTAGCTTATTATCTGCAGTGTAGTACAAGTCTTACATCTGTTTGAGACTGCTGTGCTCCATGCCGTGATCCCAAGGGCTGGTTTCAGAGTTCAACTCTACTAGAGGCAGTCAAATTCCTGAATCCTATGGTAGCCAGGAATCAAATTCTTCATATTTTCCTCCAATTTACAAGTGCAGCTGTGTATGGTATTATTTAAGTTTTATTTGGACACCTTAAGGTGGTATGTTTGCTTGCAGCCAACTTAGTATTCTAAACCACTTCTCCTACCGGTGCTGTTGTAGAGAACTGAGGGATGTGTCTTGGGCACACAAAAGTTTACAGGCTTCCCTGCTCTGTGTGAGAGTTTACCAAAGCTGACACCCTGAAAAGTAAAAAAGCCCTCCCTGTTGCAAAAAGCAGGTGGAAATATTTGGTAGGCTTGTGAAAGCAGGTGCGCTGAAGAACTTTCTCCCAGAGGACAAGAGTGTGGTGGTTTCAGTGCTAGTAGGCATTAATAATTAAAGGTAGAAGGAGGGTGTCTGTGGTGAGAAGAGCCACCTGAAGGGACATGTGAGGGAGCCAGGGCCTTTCTCCAGAGCTTGGTTTTGGTCTCTTGGTGGCTGGACAGGTTCAGATCCATCAGTCCATGGGAAGTTTTCTTTCAATTGCCACCAAATACCTGGCTGTGGCTGTGCCCACCCTGCCCTGCTCCCTGGGATGTCTTCCCCCTGTGTGAGTGCTCTGGTCCCTGCAGAAAGAAGCCCCTTTTCCTCCCTGCCCTGTCCACTCTTGTTAGAGAAGGAACACGCAAAATTAGATAACATCTGTGTTATAGAGAAAAAAGCTGGAGGACAGAGAGGCCAGGACCTCTCGGTAGATGTAGCAACAAGCATCGCCACACCAAATCAAGGCAAATCTGGCAGAGTTCAGAGTGGGTTTCTGGCGGTAATCTGATAAATCATTAGGAATCCCTTCTAATATAGTCATCACCACTGAATCAAACCATCAGCTGCAAAGACAGAAAAGCTTCTACCACACTTAGGAGGGTCAAGCAACAGGACCTAAATGCTTATATGCTGAAGAATGACATCTGACTTGTCTTTGTGCAGTTAGATTTCTTTTTTTGTACAACCAATCAGAAATAAATGCAATTAAGGCATCTACGGGCAAGGACCTTCGGTGCACAGAAGAAAACATCTCATGAAGCTTTTGTATCTAAACAGACAGGAAGGGAGGAAGCATGGGTTCCCAAAAAAGGTTTCACACAATGCCTTTTCTCTGTCAGTAAAGTGAAATATAACTGCCATACTAAAAGGTTTTGCAGCAGCAATTTGCTTTGAATTGCAAGCATAAGATAAATGTGCTATACAGGTCTCAATTCCTCAGCTGTGAAGGTGGTATAAAGGAGACTGTTCTCCAGCCCAGAACAAAAAGATATTTAGAAAGATCTTGTTTTGAAGCTCCCAGAACATCTTAACACAAGTGCAGATACTCTGCATTCCCTGTCCTGTTTGCATAATGTACTGACCCCGCACTTTCCAGCTGTACCAGTACCGCTTTTTTGACCACCAGATTTTCTGATGCCATTAGGACTATTGCCATGTATCTCAACTCTTGTAAAACAGTTCAATGTTGCTAGACTTTCCTTCTACAAGGAACTGTATTTCTTCCAGGGCAATTTTCTTTTCCCAAATATGCATTTTCTAAACAGGGTGCCATGGCACATTGTGTAGATAAATGTTTTTGCAATATACCACCATCAAAGTCAAGAGGAATATAACTTTTGATCTCAATGGATAAAGTCTTGGCCCATAAAATAGAACTATATCACTGATATACCAACCTGTAAATAACACGTGATTCAGAGTTGAGAAACAGATTATGGGGAAAAGGTTTCTTATTTAAAAAGTAATAAAAAGTTGAAGTACATTAAAAATATTTTAAATACTGCATGAGAGGGAATTATTTTTTAAGAGTACTTCTGGTTTATATTATCCAGAGCATCTCAATGGAATAGCTTTGTATTAACAATATCTCATCTATTATGTATATTGCAATATGCCTAACACAATTGCTGAAGTAATTAGGTGCTGCTAATTCTTCTCTTCCCTTTTCTTCCCTTTTCTGATGAGATAAAGAGATTAGGAGAGTAGTTTAGAGCACAGTATACACTACACTACAGACTTCCCACAGATTAACAGCATCAGCCATTATGTTTGTCATTTTTCTACTTCTACCTAAAAATCTATGCTCCTCTTAAGCTCTTCTTCTATTAGCTCCTCTTCTACTCTGTTTCCATTTTAATAGTCACTGACTGCACTGTATCATAGCATCTTTGCATTATTTATTTTTGATTATTTAATATTTCACTAGAATTCCATTCTTCAACTTACTTTAATATAGTTCTGTTTTAAAGGTGCAAAATAAGGAAGCTAGGGAATGAAGAAGTAGCTGAATATTGAATTTTTAATCTGAAAATTCTGAACTAATCTGGACTAAAGAGTCTTGATTTATCCTGTCTGTAATAGACTGGCCAAACTTTGAGATGCCTTTTTTTAATGACAGATATTGCTTAAAGCTTGATCACTAATAATTATTTTAAACATTTTGTAAGTGTTTGAAAAGTCATTGGGAAAAAGTAGAGGTTTTAGAATTAAATCTGTGAGGTTTCAGCTGTTTTAGATTTTTTTTTTCCCACTGTGCCTCCATAAGAGATTCCCTCTGTTAACTCATCACTAAAGCAATCGTGTACTACTTAACAGAGGTGCTATTTTCTACTTCATATGTCTCCCTATGAATTGTGCAAGAGGCATTAGAGAGCTCTGCCTTCCACCAAACACATAAAATGGCATTGCAGAAAAAGCTTTACAGATTTGTTACATTCTGTATGCATCGCCTTTCTGGGATGGAGGGAGAAAATTGGCAGTGGGTCATGCTGTGGAGCAGAGTCTGCAAGGACACAGGAAAGTCTTTGCTAACCCCCAAAGATTTTGAATAGCTCCATTCAGCAGTCCCCATTATTGTGAACATATTTTTCAGGCATTACTTAGAGATAATGTTAAGGACACATGCCACAGTGTCCAATTCCTCTTCCTCGCCTCTCCCCTTAAATCTGCAATTTTCAGATTGAGGAAAGGAGGGGAGGGAGTGAAGCCAAGGGATGCTCTGGGAGGGGGCAGGGAGCAAGCATCCTTCCAGATGATGCGTCCCAACGCACCTCCCACCACCAGCTGTGGGCTTCCTACGGCACCACAGCAATCCCATTGGGAAGAGGTGTGACTGCACCTATAGGTAGGCAGCCTCATTCCCCTTGAGGAGTCCTATGGGACCAGCAGCCTCGCTACAGCTGGGCAAGGAGTGATCAAAAGTAGGCAGAAATGAAACAAAATGCTTTTTGTCACTTGTTGCTGCGTAGGTGATTTTAACCTCTTCAACATTTTCTAGTGCTTGATCCACATACAAGATCTCTACAAACACCGGTCTCTGTTTAGGCAACTGGACCAAGCCATGTCTCTGTCATTCTTCAAATCTTCTGTGCCATGAGGACCATAGCAGCTGAGGAAGCGTAAGTGCAGCGGCAAAAAACATATTTCCAGTAGAAAGGTTCTGTGTTATTTTCCCACATGCAAACAGCAAGTCACATAGTGTCAATGCACATGTATTTTAGCTTGCTTAGAGGAAAAAAAGCAAAATAAACAAACTGTAAGGGGATATAGACTCTCATTGAGAAAGTAGTGTATATCATGTTTTGAAGGATCCTCCATCTTTAGTTGTCATGGAGTTCAGCATTGCTTTGTCCAATTTCAAACAGAACTGAATCTTAACAGTGGCTGAGCTGTGTACGTGATGCACTCTGGGTTGTTTTTCCACATGTGACTGCAGCTTTATGGATTTCTCTGTTGGGCCTGGCCCTCTGAAAAGCAGGCATAATTGGGGGATTGCTCTGCTGAAACACTGTGCTCTGCTTCAAGACTGTTTTCATTGGGGGTAAAAATTCAACCACTGACATTATTAGGCTGAGCAACATAAGGCCTAAGTACTAATCTGAGGTTTCTTAGTCAGTTCTTGACTTCTCAGACCTTCACTGTTTTGCCATCTGCTATAATTGAAAATTGCCTTCTGCAACCAAAGGGAAAATCTAATTTCTCAGCAAGCCATATGGGGTTATTAAGATCATTAAACCCTGGTATGCCATAATGCCTGGGCCAAAAGGACCACAGGGCATGCAAATATTGTGTGATTCATTTTATAGCTTCAGCCTGTAAGTTAGGAATTATTTTGATGGCTATCTTATGATGAAAAGTGGTGGTCAAGTAGGTTACTGCAGATGTTGCTTGGTGAGGTCGATGGCATGTTTGTTCAGAGCAGTGACAGATGAGAAGTGGTTTTAATAGTGTTTGATTGCAAAGGGTAAATCTTTTGTATCAGCCTGACAAATGATCAGAACCCAGCCGGTGTCCTCAATTGTGCCAGTGATGCTAAAGGCAGCCTTAAATGTTGATATTAAGAAACCAGTGAATACAATTTCCACTTTCCAGAAGGACCCAAACTTGGCTTCTCATACAGGATCTAGAAGTGACGATACAAATTGCAGTCAATTTTCTTTCTTAAGAGTGGGAAAGCTATTCCCCTGAAGATGCCTTGTTCTTGAACACTTTAAAACCGAGCTGCTGGAATTATTCTTTATTTTCTCCATTTCTCTAGTTCTGATATTTCATAAGATTTCTTCCCAGCAAAACCCTCTTCTATATATTTGATACAACTACGTGTGAGAATATTCAAGCTGATTTTTTTGTTAATAAGGCTTCAGAAATAAATGCAGGAGCTGTGAAATTTACATGAAATTAAAGAAAGAATAGTTCAGTAAATGCAAATACATGCAGAAATGAATATTTTAATTTGGATTAATGATTAATGCCAAAGGATTATCAGCAAACCATTACAATGTGGTGATGACATAAAAACTCAAAGGGAATAAAAATTCAATGTGTACTAGTTAACTGATAGCAGTAAGATATTTTTAGTAGGAGAGCTCAGAGTAATTTACTTGTTCTTTTTGAAAAATATAGCTATTGATTATATTTCACGTTTTGTCTTTATGTTAACTATGCCTCAGAATATTTTTTTACTGGTATAGTATTGTATCAGTTTCTGCATTTTACAATGTAACAACCATAGTCAGTAGATTTATTCTCATTCTGCAAGTTATTAAATGAATTATATTAAAAGTAGCCATTACTAATTGCCACTTTTCTTTGTGTTACGTAACTAAAGAAGTTAAGAAGAAATTGTTTAAATCATATATTAAAAAGAAGAGTGAAGATTTTTTTTTACATCGGTTTCCCGGTGATCTCAGTCTAAATTTATTTTCTCTGAGCGTCATGGGTTTTTGTAGGTCATGGTTTCTGTTTTAAGACAATTGAAACCAAAACATGTCTGAATAGGCTTTAGTTTCACTGGTGTCAGTACATCTTGCAATGTTGAAACCAAGGTAGTCTAAAGGTGGTAAGAAAAATATTTCCTGTTCTAGTTATATTTATACTCTCTGAATAGCTTCCTTATTTTAGTGTTCTTGAAAATTAACTGTGATTTAGCAGTTAGCACACTTAGTTAGCATTACCATTTTTCCAAAAGTTGGGAGTCCAATCAAACTTTATATCTTTTTTTTCTTTTCTAACACGGTCTTTGAGAAGCAGTGAAAAAATGTTGGTTTTCAGTTTGCATGAGGAGTGCATTTTTTTCAGTTGTTGTTTTTATTTATCCATTTTTATTTTTAAAGAGAATCTTGCAGTCTTCCCCACTTTCTCTGCTTTGTCTTATCTAACAGAATACTCCACCTGAATGAATACAGTTTGTGTGCCCACTAGATGTGCCCTGGGAAAGCACCTACTGTTCTCTAACCATCCATGGGCAATTGGCCCGCCAGCCCAGATGGTACATGGGACTAGTCTGAAGGATGCCCCGCCACAATGTGGATAGGCTCCAGGTAGGCAGAACTTTATCATAGAATCATAGAATGTATTGGGTTGGAAGTGACCAACACTTATGGACAAAAGCACTTATGGACAAAAAGTGCTTGGGAAAGGGATTGGATTGGGATGAGTGGGGATGGGAGACAAAGGCCTTGTCATTAAGTCAGGATGCTCAGACTTCCCATGACTTGGCATGCAGCTAAATGAACCTGCTGCCATGATGGCACTGCATTTCTACACCAATGCTTTATTCTTCACCACTGCCTCCTGTGCATTAGGCACAAGCATGTGCTTCCTCTTTTGTTGTATCTACTCTTTTGTAGATACATTCATTTGAGATGATTGTATGAAAAAATCCTCACCCTGCACTAATTGCAGTGTCCATCCTGATACAACTCATACAGGGGGAAAAAATGAACAGAGATCTCAGCCATGAAGTGTTGCTAGCTGGAAATGCATGCTCTTAACAGAAACTATCATTATGCCTGAGTGCTAATTAAAGACAGCACAAACCCAGCAAAATCCTAACTCATCTGAAACTAATGGGAATTTCATCTCCTCCATGTGCAAATTTTGTGTCTGGTTTCTTTATGCGTTGCTAGTGGTGCTGGTCTTTGATGTGGATCACAAGTGAGCCCATGAGGAAATATGTAATGAAAATAATTTGAAGTCATCCCTGACCTAATCTGGATTGAAAAAGATCAAGAGCTCATAATATCATTACTGTCATATAAGGCTGAGCATGTTTATATTTGTCTAGCTCCAATCTTAAGGGTGCCCTGAACTATGTACATGACTCACCTGCATATCCTTACCTAGTGCATTATCAAAGCAGCAAATATATACATTGTTATTATGGCTTAATGTCTCAAATTTTGAGAATTGGTTCAATCTAAACATCAGTGCCATGTGTCAGCCATGTTTTATTTATCCCCCTCTTCTCATTATTAGACCGATTCTTCCTGCACAGGATTTTTTCATAGTCTTTGTTTAATTTTGGATCTCAGTCTTAGCAGTGTATCTAATCAATATTTATTTTTACCTGTGTGAATGATTCAGAGCATCATCAGGCTTCCCCAGTTTTAAGTAGCAGGCTACAAGCTTTGCCTCAATAAAACTGACGATACTGGAAATATCTTCTGGAGATGCCTTGAAGGGATTGACTACAGCAACACCTTTACTGCAAAGCTGTACAAGAAAAAAAAGTTATTTACTGATGTTATAATACACATTTTGCTAGGTAAAAATGCTTTTTGTAAAATATACCCAGACTTTAGCTAAAGTTAGCACTACAAAAATCAGTACAAATACATATGAACATAATATGATAGGCAGCGTCATCTTCCTAGAAGGAATAGTCAAGAGAGCAGATAATAAGCTAAAAAGTAGAAAAGCACTTTTAAGAAAGAAACTACATTTTTCTCTATTTAAAAAAAAAAAGGCTCAACTTCAGGCTCCCAAAATCCATTGCTGTCTTGAGATTGAGGTTGAAGGAGGAGTTTCAGACAGCTCTTTACGTATTTCAGTAGCCAGTGGTGAACTCTACCTTAGGCTCTGCTGCTTTTGTCCCACACGTAGGACAGCAGAGAGCCATATAAGGCAAGGAAACTGTACACTCTCCTCCTCATTTAATGGGGGGACTTTTCCTTCCAGAAAACTGCTATAGAAAGTGAAAAGGATGATATAAACCATCTTTCCTGTCTTTTTGAGCTGTATCACATCTAGCAGAGAGAAACATATTTTCTGTTTAAAACAAATACTTTTTTCCTGATAGATAAATCGCCTGCTGTTCATCACAGCCAGTGATTTTCTCATTAAATAATGTTCTTTTTCATAATGTGCATAATTAGAATTAGATAACCCACAAGTCCCTAAACTTCCTGAGAGTCCTCAGCACTGTCAGAGCTATGATACTGGGAATGACCACCTTCGGTCCTCAAATCTTTACTGCTTTAATCTACAACCAACCTGATTTTGTAATGCCAAAAAGTAGTAAGAATTAGCTTTCAGTTCTTAAGAAAATTCAACTGTAAGCATTTAGATACAACTGTAGACAAATAGATTAAATCTAAAAGTCTTGTCTTTAAGGACAATAACCATACAGTGCGACTAATGAAAATGCAATTGACTGTCCTTTGCTTGGATAAACATCCCTAACAGGGTTGTTCAGTGTGCAATGATTTCATCTGACTAAGACTTCACTGTGAATCAGCTTTAAAAGCAGATTTCTAATGAAGATTTACAAATTAATATTTATCTGGGTTGTGTGCTTAAACTCTTGGATCATGCCAACACCCTTACGGAACTGATATGCAACCGCAACCCAATGTGGGCAAGTGCAGCCTTCACTTTACATGGGTATAACCAAGGGACTCTGACCTGAGTCCAATTTTGCCAGTCACCAAAGCTTCAAAATGGAAAGAGGAGGATCTGGCCTGTTTGTTTAGCTCCTCATCACTAATGCGTTTAGCTATAATAAATAGTTTCTTGTGTGTACAAAGTTAAAATCCTCTGGTTGATCTTTACGAGGTGCAATGTCAACTCAGTAGTTTGAGATTTCTTTAAAAGACTAAATTGGTCAGGGAAAAAACTCTTCTATATATGCATCTTTCTTTGTGTGATCCTTAAAAGCAAGAAGGATTATAGACACACATCCACACTTTGCACCTGCAAAGCTCACCCTATCTTTAATATTTTTGTGCATTGGTTAGAGATCATCTCAATTCTTTATGGGCAACAAGGGTCATTCAAAGAAGTGTCCCCCTAGTTCAGGTGTGATAAATATTTTTTTCTTTCACATCCTGTCTCTGCTGAGCAAAGTTGCACAGTGTCTATAATAACACCCATACGTTTAAGATTTTTCTATCATCTTGTTATCAGTAGAAGTTATAAATCAGAGAATTCATCACTTTTAACTTTGCTCATGGTACCATATATATCTGCTGAAGTGTCTCTATGAATAAGACATGCTATATGTAGCTAAAAGACCCAGAGAATTATGTTCACATCAGTGAACATAAAAGTATCATCAAGTTTTTCTGTAATAACACTTTTCAGCTGAATTGGCCATGCTGTGACCTCTGTTAAATTTATGGGAATGAGATATTTGAGGTTACTCCTTGGACTTTCAAGTTCTTGAATGATTGTGAGAAGAAAAGAATCATTTAGGGATCCCTTCAGTATAAAGTGCTGCAATTCAGAGTTTCCTTGAGTCTTACTGCTGATATGAAGAGTTATGTTTAGACCTGTGTAACCCCACAGTTATCTCTGACAAAAACCAAGACATGTGCCTCTGTAAACCATATCCAAACAGATAAGGATTCAGAAAATATGTTTAAATATAGTAAAGACTGGTCTTCTCCAAGATATCTCGGAGTAAGAGGTCAAAGAAACAAATAATAACTCAATCTTTAATCTCACAAAATCACAGTAATATTTTCAAGGGATGTGCCTACGTTTGGGACCATGTAGGTTGTATGTATTTTACATCCCAAACTCTCTCCTGATTTTTGAGTAGCATCTCTGCAGGGAATCATATGTGTTTAAGCTAAACCCCTCCACACTAGTTTCATACAAACAGAGCAACATATACCCAAAGTAAGATTCAACTTAATTTTAAAGAAATGGCCCTTCTGTTCTAAGCAGAAAAGTTAGGAATATACAAAATAGCCATAGTATCTGGTATCAGTGAGATGCACAATTAAATGTACTTACTGGTATAAGGGTCTTTCTTGGTAGCATTGCAGACATCACTGGAAAAGGTTTCTGTTGGATGAACCATCTTGGTGCAGCCTGACACGCACATCATCATTTCCCAAACTCTGATGGAGGTGGTACCTTTCGTGTGTGTTTCATCACCTTTTATGGTATTTTGCTGGCCTGTCTGATAAAAGGACTTGGCTATGCAGCAGGAGAAGGACTGTTTCCTTTTTTTGTCCTGTCTGCTACTGAATTTTGAGTCTGACTGAGCTGTTTTTGGAGGGTGAGGCAAAGACAGTGCCAGAAAGCACCTGAGAAAGCTCATCTGGGGAAGTTCCCGGGGGAGGAGTTAAGCAGGTAGGAGACTGTGAGCTGGGATTTAGCAGTGCAGGTGGGGATGTGGAGAAAAGTCGAAAGACTCACATCTGAGTTTCAAAGGGGAGAAGAAAAAGGAAATTTCCTAGGGATCCAAAGGAGCCTCTGTAGCTACAGCTTGTTGTAACTTTGGGGAACCCTGCTGGACTGAGAGCAAAGGAAGAAGAAAGGCTGTGCTGTGCACAGACATAATGAACAGGGAGGAGATTTGTTTGCAATTTTCATGTTTTACCTGGCAGAAGTGAGTGTTCTTTATCCTGCTGTAGTCTGCAGTCCAATAACACTACCTTTGAAGATCAAAAGGGCTGTTGGTGTTTTGGGAGTGCTTTAAGTAAAAGGTAAAAGCAGCTCCATTTCACTCTTCTGAATGCCTTAAGGTCTTGTCACAAGGACACGCAAATAGAGATGTGGGCTTGGAGAGGCACTTATGTTCTGGACCATTGAGGGTTTCTTTTTCCCAGAGCTAAGTTACAGAATTTTGTTTTAATTCCAAACTGGGAAATTTTGGGGGTCCATCTTATCTAAGACTTTAGTGCACTTTGGGTCTGCAGAAATCTTGCTGATATCTTAAAGGTTATAGAGGCTATGAAACTGAAACAAAAAATTTAAACATTTGAAGCTTTACAGCCAATCCGATGTTAAAAACCTGTAATATATCATTTTATGTCCTTTACTACAGCTAGCAAATCTAGCAGTATTTTTTACTTTCAGACTAAGTCTGAAGGTGCCCCTGTTAGTAGACAGGAATATTTTTCCAGAAATAGTATTTAATTTTAAAAATCCTGCCAAAGGATATTTATATTTTCATGGAGACCCTTGTTACAACTGAAGGCTGTTGTGCAGGTTTTGTGTATGTGTGGTATGCGTCCTTTAGAAGACTGCTGAATTATCCATCCAAAGAGTTATGAAGTGTGTGTATGTATATATATGTTATGAAATGCAAGGAATTAAAGCACTACTTGCAACTTGTCTTAGTGGTGAACTGATACTAGTTATGTTATACTTTCATTGATAAGGAAGTTTCTCTTGCAACGTGTGGGACCGTATAAATATATTACTGAAACCAAAGCTGTACAAATGCCTGTGATAAAGTACTTTGTCAAAGGTCAGAGAACAAGTCTGTGACACTGTGAACTTAATGTAGATCTTGCTGTGGTATTAAGGCTTTAATTTTGGCGGTAGCGAGCAAGGAAATTTTATGAGTCAAGACCTCCCAGGCACTAGCTAATAAGAAAGAGATGAAAAGATTCCCCAAACCCACCATGGCTTTGGTAAAAGACCAAAGGAAATGGTGGTCATTGAGGTAGCTTCCTAGTTGTCATGTGTGTTATTTGAAGAATAAAATCAGAGTTCTGGTGATCTGAATGTGGGCACGTTGGAACTGTTTTCACTGCAAAGAGGGTGAAAGGTTCAGGTGTAAGAAGCTGTCAATGACAGCAGTTTACTAATCACTGCTATGGCTTTGCGGTATGCTAAATTCAGGAATATGGTTTGCCTTAAAGAATAAGATGCACAATAGATATCCATCTACATGTCAGGATATAGGTACATATTTGACAGCAAATTTAGCTTGGGAACACAAGTAAATTTGGTTAAATGGTGTGTGTCAATGAGATTCTTTGGCAACTTTCAGATAGCTCATGCTTTTTACTTTGCCAGGGAAAGCCTTTGCAAGGGTTAAGAGTTAGTTAGAGTACAGCAATAACCTGCTAGCATTGCTGGAGCTGATTGTCGTCTTTTTTTTGTTAGCAGAAAAATGTTTAATCATGCCTCTCTGTATTAAAGATACCTTTGTGGTTTTCCCTGGAGTGATTTTTAGAGTGGCTAATCAGAGGGTCAAACCTGAAAAGGCAAGAAATATTTAATTAGTGCCTTTTCTTCTCACTAGCAAACAGTCCTAACCAGATGCCTTCACTTCAGAGCCATCCAAGTAATCAGCCTGGAAACGTCACTGAATTGCACATCAGGCACCTGGCAAGTTGCACGCTAACTGCATCCCAGAAAATGTCTGCTAAGGAAGGCTACTTCTGAAAATCACTTTTAAAACCTGAGAGCAAGCCTCACACAGGGCTGAAAAAAACCCTGCTTTTTCTATATTGCACTATATTGCAGTCCTTACAATTATTAGGTACTAATAAAATACTGCAGGAAATGAGTATAACAAGGAACCAGTTAATGGTGGTTTTGTCTCAGTGGAGGGGAAAAAGAAGTCAGTATGGGGAATAAAAAGAGAGAGGGTTTTCTCTCAATGATGTGATTTCATGCAGCATAACTTTCCAGCTTCTATTCAAAGTCATACTGACATCTCGGTATGCAATTTCAGTCAGCAGAGCAGGAACTGTATATAAACCCCCTGTCTTTATTGTTAATGAGTTTTGTGTAAATAACTTGCTAGAAAACATATTGAAAACATATAACTCACTACTAAATATGAATACAGATGTCAGGTAAGAAGAACTAAATTTACTTGGCTTCCTATAATGTGCTCTGCAATGGATAATCCAAATAATACGTACGCATTATATTCTTGGCATATTAGGTGCTCTATGCAGAATTAGCACTGGATTCTGTACTAGTAATGTGTGTGCAGGACACATTTGCTATTTTGGGCATATTATTGGTTACATAGTACTGACTGAGAGCCAGGTATACCTCAGATATGTGAACTTATGAGAAATGATCCCAATTTCTATTCAGAAAACCACTGTTTGGCAGTAAAGCATGGATCCAGAGAATATTGACTTTACCAGATGAGTTGAGCCAGCTGAATGCCCTCACCGTGGGCTCAGGTGGGGTTGGATTCAGCCTGCGCTCCCCATATTTCCATTGGGTTTATCTTAAGCCCTGTCTATATCTAGGCTTAAATTCCTCCTTAGGCTACAACCAGCCTTATTGCAGGAACCAGAGGTAAATGGAAGGGATTTGGTGACCGGGTGGGGTAGAATGTTAGAGAAATTCAAATCTAAATTTTATGCTCCCCAAAGGCTGACAGGTTTTGCTTATCTGTCACTGTTTTAACCTCCTTTTGGAGACAAGAGTTCTCTGCAAAAATGAGATTTTGAGTGCCCACCAAATCCAGAGGATGCAGCATTTTAGTTTGTGCTCATTTCTAGGTGGATGCTGCTCTATAAAAATAAACTTGATGTGAATCTTCCCCTCCCACAGAAGCTAACGATGTTCTCTGCAGCACTCCTAAGTCTAAGTAATTTCTGTTTATTGGCCTAACTTCAGATAAGGGTTTTACCTTCCCCCAGTGCAAACTTAGGGGTCTTTCTCATATTGTAAATAATTTGCTTCGGAGGCACTAAATCAGGGACAAAGGTTTTAGGAAAGTATCATTCATCTGACTTCAGCTTAATCTCTGTACTGTGCTATAAATCTGTGCCTCTCATTACCAATCCCTATTTTACGGCGTGTTCCAGTTATCAGTACTGCCAGGGTGATAGCAGTAGTCACAGAAGCAAAAAAAACCTCCTAAAACCCAACCCCAAGCTCTCTAATGAATCATATATTGCAGAATCAATATACTACAATAGTTTCTGAGGAACTTTATATTCTGTACAACATACTGAAATCTCCTTTATAGATTGCCTTTGTAATTTAAAATTTGTCAGCCCTCCATTGTGAGTCCAACCAAGATCAAACCAAATGGAGGATAGTGTAACTATTCCATGTGAAAACCCAACAATTGGGTAAAAGTCAAAACTGATACCAGTATCCCCTCTTGATAGGATTGTGGTTCAAAATGCCTGTTGGACTTTGAAGCAGAAACATCAGTCCATTGATAGCATTCCCAGGAGGAGCTGGCCAAAACGAATGTTTTTTGGAGGCAACTGTAAGCTGGTGCGATGTGACTGTACTGTAGCAAGATTTCTGAGAGCTGTCATGATTGCTTGGAAAAAGCAATATAATTTCAGGCCAACTAATTTAAGCCCTTTGATGCCAAGAGATTTCCTACTGCTGAGTCCAAACACAGATATCTCACCAGCACTTTTATTAAGGCAAACTATGTGAAAGGTTCACTCCACTTTGATGGACAGGACTATTAGGGAAAAGCAATAATTTGCTGAAGACTTATTTTCATGTCAATTCTGGATATGATATTAAAGTTAGCTACAAGGCCAGCTCTCTCCTCACTCTTCACCTCAGGATGATGTGGATTTGGTACACTCCACCAAGAACCCTCTCAACAGCATTGTCAGCATTACAAACACAGCACATATCCATGCCTCAGGAATAAACAGAAATAAAGCTCTTCCTTAAAGTAACCTAACCAGAATTCATTCCCCTCTACTTTTTATTGTTTGGTTCACCTCTGTAAAGCTTTTCAGCATTTATATTCATTTTACACTGTCAAAAGCTGAACAGGAGTAAGATAACAAATGGTTCTGGTAGCAGCTGTCACCACCTACTGTCTGTGTATGCCTGTGTGAATCTCTAAATGGAAATAAAGTACTTTAATAACACATTTTCTCTAAACTGTCCTCATGGATAAAGTTGCTCTCAAATCAGTCCATGAACGCTTTCCAATTTGGTGCCCACTTCAGCCTGAATCTCTGCCTCTCCTCTGCAGAGTCTATGTAGGTATGCAGCAGCATGATTTAAAGACATTTCGGATAGAAAATACTTTAAGGGCACTCATTTTGTGACCGCCGCTTGCCTGCCTTAGTTGCTTTTGGTGTTTGAACCTTCTCCTAACTTGCCTAATTTTCTTGCTATAAATGAAGCCAATTGTCCACTGCATTTTTGCATTGCATTGGCTCTAGCCAGGAAGTGCCCAGACCCACAAATTAAACCCAAATTGCTCTGCCCTCCCTGTTCCTGTAGGGCACCTTCCAGGAGCAGAAGGCAGCTGGGAGGATATATACCTCCAGTTTCTTAGGGCCCTGAACATAAAAGAAAATCCAGTTCGAGACAGGCTCTAAGGCACAGCTTTACCTTGAGAGAGATGAGAGAGCATTGCACCTTTGTGTTTAGCTGTCATTGGGTATCACAATGCCTGCAACACATGTGGGGAGCTGTGGGGTTCCAACACTTCTAGCCGCCCAACTTTCAGAAAAGCCCTTTGTGGATCCAGCCAGCAGTGACATGCCCTGAGCCATGCATGATTTGACTGCAGAGCAGAAGTCTCAGCCCATGTCTTTCAAGATGGGCTAGTGCCTCCTATAAGGCATTGCCTCCCAAGATTTAATTTTTCTCTTTATTTCCTCTTTTTTCCTCTTTTTTCCCTCTTTTCCCCCTTTTTTTCCTCTCTTTTTCTTCTTCTTCCTTTTTTTTTTTTTTCTTTCCCCCTTCCTTCTCTTGTGTTACCCACTGAGGAATCTACTACATGGATCTGGTCTCGGTTTTGCAGTGATTGTAAAGCAAGTGGTTTGCATGTGTTTAGGTCACTGAGGTTTTTGATTTTAAGTGATAAGTGGTGGGTGATTATTATTTTTAATCAAATGTACTGCTTAGCATTTACAATGTATAGAGAAAATATTTGATGCTTTTGAGCACCTGTCACCTCCAGGTAAATAATATAATAGCATGTGAGGAAACCAATTAGAGTTAATTAGAAACTGACTGATCTGCTTTGCCACCAAAGTGATTGGAAAACATGGCCAGTTCTTTCTGGAATAGGGATTTTGCTCTTGTACACACACGAGTGAGGAAATAATATTGTTTTATGGTCAACGTGTAGTATTCCTTTGAGGAAAATTGTACTTTGTAAGCCAGATCTGTCACAGCAGTTCAGGCAAGAAGAACAGGGGCACGAATCCTCGTAGACAAATAGCCATGCAGTTCCTTTGCTTTATTTCATGGTGATGGGCATGCTGAAAATGTCTAGAAGATTAATAGATTCAAATTCAGTGATCAAAAAATGGGAGCATGTCCAAATGGATTATTATAACAGATTCCCACTCTATCTCACAAGCCAGATTCAAGCCATCTGTAAGCTTCACATTCCTGGTCTAAAATCTTCTGCAGCTGTAAAAGACAATAAGTATCAGTAGGAAAAAAGAATCATTTTCTTGGCTTTGCAGCCTAAAAATATAGTGATGGGACTATAGGGAGAGAAAACCTGCTGATTATCAGGCCTTTTTTTTTTTTAAGCAAGTTAAATGATTAAGCCATATTTAGGAAGCTATTTTGTTATTGGAGGCTAAAAGAGTATATCTAGAGAGTAAAGTCAGCATCTCACACCCAGGCTTTGGGGGATCAGTGACTGTGGTCTTTGATGTTCTCTGTCCAAGACCTAGTATACTCCCAGTGAGTTTCTAGAGGACCTGTGCTGACGATAAGGATATATCATTTATAAGGATGTTTTTTGGTTTTGGTGTTAAAAATAAATATTTAGCCTTTGACATGCTCTCCCTTGAGGACTTTCATGGTGTTAAACTGCATCTAGTCCTTGCACATTGATGGCTTCTTGGACCTCAAGACCCACCTGCAAAAAGAGACAATGCTGGGGGAGGAAAGGTGGGCAGAAATGTGGCTGTGCCCTGATCTTTCTGCAGCTGCTATCACTGATCCAGCGGTCACAACAGGGAGCACATCCAAAGATCCTAATCCTACGGTGCTCCTAGGACTGCCCTTGCAGCAAAGCCTCTGAGAAAGCCGCCTGTGCTTCTCCAATGTACTCTACCAGTGGACAGACTACTTAAGATGAACCTCTTTTCTCATAAGTATTTATTTGCTTCTTGTATTATGAAATCAATGGAAGACTTGGTTGAACCATGATGCCTAACACTATATTGGTAGGTAATTGAGTCCATAAGGCACTGGTGCTGCAGCCGTTTTCAAAATATTAGCTTTTTGTATGTATTGTTGCCTGGAAGAGGGAGTGTGGTCTTGACAAAGCCTTCTCTGCAAGCAGTGAATCACAAGGCAATAAGCCACAGGAAAGGTTAATCTAAAACTCAAGGTGTGCAAAAATGATGGCACTAATGTTTATCTTCCCACCATAGGAGTGGTGCCTGTAATAGCCATCTGTGGAAAATGGAGTTATTCCAGCTTGTGGAAGGCACCAGAACAGCACTCTGGTGAATTAATCACATGTTGTTTGAGGCCTTCACCTCACACGTGGGAAGCATTTCGTGTCTCTGAGATACTCTATGCCAAAAGCTGTGTGATGAGATACTGTGGACTTCTTTCTGTGCACAGCAGTCATCAACCTTTCTCATTTATTTTTTAATCGCAGGGGAGGATTATTTTCAGAACAACAGGGTCTGCAATTTAAATTTGTGTAGGTTTTAAACAGGCTGATGTTTCTGAAGTCTTTTATGCTCTCTGATATTAGGAGATTAGTTTGAGACAAGATCTTTCGATCCTTATAAAGGTTTAATGTTATTTTGTAGCTAAGCTGTTAATAATTGGCTAGAGATTTTATAGATATACATATATGGTTTTCACTGCGGTTTTAAGCTAACGAGTGATTTCTCATACTCTTCATATCCCAGTCCAGATGTTCAAGTCCTATTTCCCTA
>NW_010207202.1:113978-127090 GCF_000695765.1 Mesitornis unicolor
CCCTACATTCTAGCAGATGGATGCCAAAAATTTAGGGAAATTTACAGTGATGCTCAGTGTACTATATGTAATACACTGTACTATTGTGCTAGGAGGTAGAAGAGTAGAGACTATTGCCCCAGTTTCTGCAGCTATTTTCCTCACTAGCAAGAGAAAATACTTAATTCTTAAGCTCTAATGGTGAGAGTTCTCCATGGGAGCATTATTTTTCCCTTTCCCAGACCAACTATAATGCAGCTGACTAACACTAAGTCCCTCCTGATTAATTTAATGGTAGCTAAATAGTGCAGAAATAGTGAGAAGCCACCAATTGGTAACACTGCCATCCCAATGTCTGTGGTAATCAGCACCATGCTGTCCAATGTATAAAAGTCTCTAAATTAAACAAGGATTTCAGTTTTCCTTTCTGACTAATAATTTTCCTTTTTTACTTTTTTTTTCAAATTCAGTAATTTCAGTGCTAGACTTTCAGAACTGCCTTCTATTTGCATATCTGAAAAACAACACAATTTAAAGAATGACAATATGACATGATTATATAGATGGATCTAGAAAAGACAATTTGGCTTAAAGAAGAGCCAAGAAATGTATGATATTTGCAATACATAAGGTAGCATTAACTTTAGTGAATCTATTCAAATGTAATGCTATGCTCAAACTGCAGTAATGCCAGACTAAACCTTTAATTTCCTTAAATCTGAAAAAAGTCTGTAAACATTTTGCACCAGAAGCTATTGCTTTGAATTTTCTGTCCCTTTGAGCTTGTTACACATTACATGTCTCTTCACTCATGTGAAATGCAGAGGATTTTTTTTTTATTTCTTAAGAGCGATGGGTAAATCAACCACAGTTCCAATCTCAGCAGTTTAAATTTTCTGGGTTTTCCTTGCATTATCTCCAATTTGTCTATATAGACATTGGAGATGATGCAACAAAAATGATACAGAAGTTCAGAAAGCATGATCTGGGAGGATATACTAGGAAGGTTGAAGGTATTTAATTTAGACAAGACTGAAAGGAGGTATGCTAAAAGGTTGCACATACAGTGAGATGAGGCTGATTAATTGCTCTTCATGCCAAATAAAGATTAAAAAAAAGTTATGAGCTATTCTGCAGCACGGAAGATGTGGAAAAACTTTCTATCAGCTTGCTGATAGAGATGAGAAGTCCCTCTTACTGGAGATTTTTAGAAACAGAGTACAGAAGTGTCTTTCAGGGATATTCTGGTCTTTGCTTCTGAGCAGAGCTGGATTAAGAGACTGCTGGGAAACCCCAGCCCTACAACTCGGTGACTTTCCAATCACTCTGACCACAGTCCCAGGAAGGAATTCCTTAACCTCTGCTTGTCCTTTCACCAGGATGTCTATTAGCCAGCCTTTCCATTTCCTCTTAGGAACAGAAAAGTACTCCTTTCCTCTCAAGTGACAAATGTTTTTGTCCCCATGAAAGCTCATTTCTGAACATAGAGGGGGAAAAAGGCAAAAAAAGGTGACGCTTTCCGATTTTACTCACTCACTGCTATAATAGTTATATTTTTAAAATAGAATGTATTTAGTATTGTAGAAAAAAATAGGAAGAGGATATTTGCTTGTGAACTCCAAACCTCTAATATTTTACAAATGCTTCTGAATTGAGTTTGGCAGTACAGCACTGAAACAAGTATACTTGGACCCTTTTTCAGAATGTCAAGTGCATAGCTGAAGTGATTGGGGTCAGAGTGGAGATAAAACATTAGGGAGAGTCCAGCGTGCAAGTCCTCTATTCTAATCACCAACCGTATTCCTGTAAAGTGGAAAGTGTGGTGTATCTTTTTTTCTTTTCCATTTTATTTGAAAAGCAGACACTGGCCTTTAAAATCTTTACAGCTGCTAAGAGTGGGGTTTTTTTGCATTATGTATCATGGAAAAAGTCAAACCCTCATCTGCACAGTAAATGTTAACAGCTGGGTTAATTGTGAGGCTATAGGGCATCTTTCAAGGTTTATAAGACAGCTATGCTCTTGGAGATACGGTTTTCAAAATGCTGCCTCTTTGAAAGCAGCCTTTGGCTGCACAGTGCTACTTTTTAACAGGTTTAACATTACTAAAAATTGAGATGCTGATGCCATTATTAAATTTCATTCTGCACACAA
Organism: Mesitornis unicolor; assembly: GCF_000695765.1. NCBI lineage: Eukaryota > Metazoa > Chordata > Aves > Mesitornithiformes > Mesitornithidae > Mesitornis > Mesitornis unicolor. Next base: position 116,110 of record NW_010207202.1, read on the forward strand.
GCAAACAGTTTATCATAGTCTGTTCCCAGCAACTGTAATCCAATTTTTGTTATCTTACTTTGTTTAAAAAAGAGAGAAAGATACTGTACGTCAATCTGATAAAAATGTTTAAATAATTGGTGCTTTTTTTTGTGATTATGTCAGGTTTTATAGAAGCATTAGGGAAACACGACAGGGTAACTAAAATCTGATTACATCTAAGTCCTTGCCCATTATGTGATTATTATGAACCATGACTTCTACTGGCACATTATGAATTACATGGTCATAATACAAGGGATTTCCAATATAATTAACTGAGATTAGCAGTGCTAGAGAAATCTGGGAATAATGATACAACTTTGAACAATCAGTTTTACTGTAAATGCTGCTAGCTCTGGCTTCCAGGAAACAGGAGGCTGGTGGATGTGACCCACCTGCTGGGGTTTCCTATGCCTCCTTTCTCTTCCCTCCCCCAGCAAAATTAATGTCAACCTTGCCAGTGTGTTAGGAACTCCCTCTTTTACTGTTTTCTTTTCATATTATATTGATAAAACTCAAGGCTGGTTAAGATTTTCAAAAATGTCAAAGGTCTTTAGATACTTTCTTTTTGGGGGGCTCAGCCTGTAACTGGAAAGGCCTCTGCTTTTGAAAACATAGAAATACCTACTTATTGAAGAACAGACCTGTTTAAGACAGCTCAAGTTGGAGCACTTAAAGGCAGAAAGTCATGAAAATCACAGATTAGTTTCAAAGATCATAGCCAAGGTCATATTATTTCTTTAGTATCTCAGGCAGGCAAGAAGTCTTTCTTTTCACAAAAAAACCCCAGCTCTTAGCTGCTGAGGAGAAAGCTGACTGTGTCCAGAGAGAGTTGCTGACTACTGGACCTCTTCTTTCTCATGCAGATAAAAAGGGATTTCTACATGGATCCAGTGGCCATCTTCTGGCTTTAGAGGAAAAAAAGGGAAACAGAGTGCATGATGGAAATGTTGTAGGGGGGAAAAAAGAGACTACTACAGACTTTCTGTTTCACCCAGTAAAGCATGGACAGCTGGGGTAGAGAGGAAATTCCCCTGATTATTGAGATATCATTTGTCTCTGATAGAGCTGAGATTAAAAAGAGGAGCACTTTTTTTCACTCTATGGAATTAAAATTTCCTCTCTACATAAATATAGTTGAAGAGCTAGAGAAGAATACAAGATCATTTGAGAGATTTTGGTTCAGCCTGGTGCCCTCCTCCTCCTCTGACTTATTTATAGCTCTTAATTTTCAGATTTCACAAGAAATTGCATCTCAGATTTTTTATTAAACCATACACATCCTAGGTTTGTGCTCCTTGTTCACTTTGATATTATTACACCCAGTCAGTGCAATGACAGCCTTTCATTTACTTTGCTCTGGTGATTGGACTCCTTTAAACCCGTACCTCCAGTGCTGCTGAGAACTGCTCCACTGCAGCTGTGTAGTTCTCCTGTCCGTAGCAACTGCTGGCCTCCTGGAGGGTCTTCTGGAGCTGGATGTCAAGCTGGGGCAAAGCTCTGCCGTTGGGTGTGCCCAGAGCATCTGCTTTTTCAGACTCCCCACACACTGATCGTGTGCTTGTAGAAACCCCAGGCTCAGCAAACTCAAAGGAAATGTCCTCCTCAATAGTGTAGACCAACTCAATTTCTATGGCCTTTATCCTTTTCAGAGAAATATGAGGCAGAGGTGTCGGGTTTAACAGATCGCCAGTCTCTGATGTTGTCTCTTCTTTTTTCACAGCTAGTTCTTCACTGTTTTCTAATTTCCGTTTACAGCTTGTTCTGTCTACATTATTAGTTTGGTTTTCCTTCTTTCTCTCTGTCATTTTAACTCTCTTTAGAATTACTGTTGCTGTGCTTTCAAAGAGCTTTTTGACCTCTTGAACTGCTTCTGGAAGAACATTCAATTTGGTTGTTGCTACATCTGACTCCTTGCTACTATGCATATGCTGGGAGGGTTCATTCTTGCCATCCATCCTTTCAAGACTTTTTCGGAATTCAATATAGCTTTCTGATGCCATAATATGAGCAAAGAAAGAGTCCTAGGAGAAAATGTAGAAAAGTTAAGAATACTCAGATGTTGCAAAGCCAAAAAAAGCATGCAAATGCTTCCTTCACTAGTTGTACTGTAGGCACCATTATGAGAGAAAACTGTTCAATAGTTAGTACGTAAAATAACAGACTCTACAAATACTTTCTCTTTCCTATGTAAAAACTTAAGGAATTTTAAATATTTTTGCTAGCTCTCAATAGCGGATGTTTGTTTATGTAAAGTAATGCCACTGTGTCACTTTGTTATATCTGCCACAAGAAGGGAAAAATCTGGCTTTTAATCAAAAGAAAAACAACCAAACCCCTATGACTAATTGACTCATGTTGGACGTTGTTACGGGGTGGAAAAAAATCACTGTGGCCTGATTTTTGAAGAGCTGGTAAGTACAGTGACTGAGGTCAGAGAGGGGTGTTCAAAAATCAGACAGAGTGGATGTATTCCAGAGGGTCAAAAGCTCCAAGTGGAGTCCCAGTTTCAGGTGCATTTGAGCAAAATTCCAATCTTGGTTTGGGTTTCAAAGCCATTTCTTATTGAACCATCTGCAACAGACATGAGTATTGGTATTAAGCTACCCTCCCTTAGTAGTCAACAGCCTAATTCTCAGTTCAGGGAACTGGTAGTGGATTCAAACTTGTACAACAAGGTGCAGAATCAGGTTCATAAGCCTGTTCTCAACACCAATTCTTGTATAGTAGGATAGGGAACTTGATCTGCATTGTAAACGCGTAATTGTGCTCAGATTGAAAGGAAATGTTGATTTTCATCTGCCTCTGCTGACTTCATAGTGAAAAGGCAGAAGGCACAGGCAATTTTCTCCTCAGTTTTCCCATCAGTTATGAAAAGTTTACTTGTAAATATCTTCAATGATAATTGTCTTTCAGTATGCTTTGTTAAGCATACGCACTCAGCCTTTAACCTTGTGTTATTGTTCAACAGACATCCATGTGTGTAGCACCAGTTTAATGTACTTAACTACAGGTACAGATTGTACAAAGGGAAGATGCATAATAAATTCATTTCTGTTCAGCCAGAAACAGATTTTAAACAATAAGCAACTTGTTGAGTTTTAGTGAGGACCCCACAGTATGTGCTACTGCTCTTGTAACAGCTGCCGAAATGTGTCCTAGGTGCTGTGGAGCAGTGAACCTTTATTGTTATGGCAATGGGCAGAAATTTATAGAAAGGGTTAAAGGGAAGAGACGAAGGCATTTTAGACCGTATGAGAAGCTGATACTGAATTTTAATAAGGTAAATAAGGTTTCAAATCTTTCTCATGTTTCCCCCCCTTCCCCTGGCTAAGCCAGATTGCAGAGCCAGGACTGTCACCAGCCCTGAAGCCAGGAACTTGTTGATTTTGACATTTTGTTCACAACATACAGGCTGAAAACTTTACTGTAGCAGAACTGCCTGTGGAGAAACTTATACCTCATTCCACGGCTGCAAGAGAAAGAGCGAGAGGTGAGGGGATAATTGTGTGATTTAAGGTAATTTCAGCAGACTTTTTTCAGCAATGTGCTGAGCAATCACAACTCCTACTGAGTTCAATGGGTATAGAAAACCACTGGCCCTTCCCGGATAGTGCTCTGCACTTGTCAGAATAGAGCTCAAAGGAATCATATTTATAGCAAGCTATTTTGAATGGCAGCAGTAAAGCAGCTGGAAAAGGCTAACGTACTTGCATCTGGCAGCAATTTTACCTGTTTGCAAGACATTCAATCCCTTTTTAAAACAAACCGTAGCATAGACTAAAGATTGGAAGCTGGTTTTTTTTTTTTTCCTTTTCGGGGCTGGCTTCAGCACTAGGTAATTTAGGAAATTATGATTTATCTTCACTGTGCAGTGGAACAGAGCTACTCCAGCCAACCTCAGGACCAGCTGAGGGAATGAGCTGATAATCTTGGTGCCATGTAATGCCAATGTAACTGTCACATATAGGATCTGTGAGGAATGGCTATATGGCTATACCAAGCTCTGGAGGGGCAACACAGGACTTTCACAGCCTTGTGGGTGGGCTGTTCACTGAAAGCCCTGTAGAAGTCTAGAAAATGAGATTTAAGTGTCTACATCAGATACAAGTTTGCAGGAATTTTTCTTTGAGCAGCCATATAGTACCAAGGGGCCCTCAAGAAAAATTACTGGACGCTTCTCCTTACCAGAAAGCTCACAAAGGGAAAGCCCTATATTTGATGTGGGGTTGATTTCAGCCAATTTCCCATTCATGCTGATCCAAACTGTTTGCTGTGACCGTCTTAAGCAGTTTAAAATAATTTACCATGGAATAAGAGAAAAACAGAGCACAGACTGTGAAATACAGACCAATAATTCTTTAATCACTTATGGACATTTTTGCAGTGGATCAGCACCTGAAATGAACTTTGCTGTATCAGGTAGATTTATGCTGCTCCTATTGTATTTTAGGTGTTGAAGCTGATTAACATGACTTTGGGTTGTGCAATGGAAGCATGTTATAACTCAGGCAAGATCACTTTAATCACTGTCTCAATTAAAAAAACACTTTGAGGGAAAAGCTTTTAGAAAATCATTATCTTTGTCAGTTAAGTATTTTCCTGAGACTTTGGTTAAAATATCTGTTTTTTTTATTTTGGAAGCATTTACTGTAAAATGCTTCTAATCAATCACTCTGCAGGGGAATGTAGATAGACAATTTAGCGCCATCATCAGAAGGAAACTACTCCAAATTTGTGAGCTCTCAGGAATGATCTTCCCAACCAGTCAGGAGCAAGTTCAGCTTTCTGCATATTTGAGGATTAATCTTTGCCAAAAGACCTCTGTCCATGGCACTGCCATCTGCTGCAGTTGGGTCTCTTGGTAAGGAAACCGCATGTCTACAAATGGAGAGACTTGCATGAAAAAAACATATATGCAAAAGGAACATAAGATCATTTATCCTCTAAAATCTTCTGGTTTTGTCTGTTGATTTCCCAATATATCTAAGAAAACCTTCTTGGAGAGAGTGGCCTGCATACTAGATAATGTAAACTTTCTTATGTTCATGATCTTATGAACCCTATTATTTATGCTTTTTGTTCTGTATCTAGTTTGATTCTGCTTTCAACACCTCCTTCTATTATCTCACATTAGATTAGAGAAGAACCTGCTGATAAATCACACTGGCACTTCAGCTGGCACCTAGTTGTTAAATTCTTTGCCAGTTCTTTGATAAGCCCTTTCTTCTTCAGAATTTAAATTCTGAATTCAACCAAAAAAGCTTTTGCCCTTACAGTTGGGAAGTAAAACCTTTCTAAACACCAAAGACTGCAGTGCTGTCTTCCTGAATCTGCATATACCAAGGCTGAAACACCGGGCTACATTCAGCATTAATTTAAGTGGAGGGACAGGAGAGAGAATTTCTTCTAGTAGTGCTCAGAGGGGATTAAGCTGCCTTGAAACTGGACCATTACATTGCCCTTACCATCTCTCTGGGGCATGAATTCTGTGGGGCTCCACTTCAGAAAAAGGTAAAAAAATTCAGCAGACAGCGCAAGTCACTGTTTTTGAGGATCACAGTTGCCTTTTATGCCTTCTTTATGGAGGAAGAAGCAAATTCAGGGAGAAATTTCAGCCCACAGAGATGTCTGAGCAATAAGTCCAAGTTACAGTGTCCTAGCTACTGAATAGCAGAGCACGGCTTCAGATGAGGAGCAAGCAGTGGTCCAGCTTGCTGAGTCTGCAATGTTGGCCTGCTGGATCATACACTTGCATGATTCAGAGGTCAAGGGGGATGGTATGGCAGCTAGGAAGCAGAAAGGGGACTCGACAGTTACATGTCTTACTCTGAAGCAAGTTCCTTACACTGACCATTTGATAGCAGTCCAATTGGACTTATGATCTAAGATTGAACACCCTCCATATAAATGCCTTACTAAAACTCAAGAGACAAATTAGGCATCAGATCTGGAGACACCAATAATTCTCCCTCTCCTCAACCCAATCAGAACTGGCAGAGATTTCTCTTGTCGCTGTTTTGTTTTATTTTCACTTTCTCTGCAGCGTAAGGTACAAGCTGCCTTGTTCAGGGTGGTCTGGTTGTACCTCATCTGCTGTCCTAGAAACTCTAGTCTCTAGTGGTCCATCTATATTTTGTGCTCTCTGCTGTGAATGTTCAATGCTGCACGGTTCCTAGAGGATAACATCACCATATTTTTCAGCCAGAGCGTGACTCTATCAGCAGCACATGTGCATGTTGTGCACAGATGCCTCATCTGTCTGTCCCTGAGCTCACTTTTGTCCCTGCAGCCATCCAGTTGTGTTACCCTGATACCCCACTCAGGCTAACTCACCCTGCCAGAAGAGACATATAATGACAACTGCCATACTAACACACTAGTTAGACAGTGATGGGATTTGTCCAGAAAGTTATAGGAATCAAACTTTCTTCTATAATAGTCTTTTTCTCCCAGAAGGCCATTTGAAATCACAGGGCAGTCATCTGCTACAGTTCATTTCAGTGCAAATGTTGGAATGGGCAGAACTGCATCCAAAACCATGGAGCAAGTATAAGAAAATTATACAACTGGTACTTGTACAAGTGTTATCCCACTTCTTCAATGTCCTCTAGTACAGACAGAGAAACATAGTGCTATAACAAAACACATCCAAAGCCTCACAACAGAGAGGTCATTAGCTGCCCTCCTCTATAATAATTTCACTTATATTGAATTCCAGATATCCTGATCCATCTCTAAGGTGAGGATGCTCCAGTTTTATAACGTAAAAATGAAGCAAGATTTATCTGTATTAGATTTAGAGACAGAGATTCTGAATGAGCCTGTGCACCGACCATGGCTATGCTGAGATCTGAACTGGAGATTTTTCCAGTCCATCTTTCAGCAAAAAAATGACTTTTTTAAGCACTTCTTTTACTGCTGAATACCACAAAGGCTCAGACAATCTATTGATGATGAAGGTCAGCACCTTCTTAGCAGCACATAAAGTGAGTCTCTCACAATCAGGTTTCAAACTTTTTAAGATTCTAGCCATTTCTTTAGGCAATGAAGCAACCTAGTTCTTTCATCTTGCTATTTTTATTGTTTGAAAGCCCAAGTCACATCTGATCTTTTTTATTTTTAGGGTTTTTTTGGGGGAAAAAACCCCTCTTAGTGTATCTTTTTTGTTCAGTACTCTTATTTCTCTGTGATAGACATAAGTAATGGCTCATTCAGTGCAAAATCAGAACTCCTTACATTTTTCTTGCTGTGATAAGGGCACACTTGCCATTATTACAGCCACATTGTCCACATTGCTGCAGTAAAGGTTTTGTCAGCACTTCCACTCTAAACACTATTTTCACTCACTGTAGTTAACCTGTTTGCAAAAATAATAATAAACTGGGCTCTGGGCTGAAATTTGGCAAGGGTAATAGTTTTGTTTTCATAGTAGTTTGCAGGGATTTTACCATATTATCCTAGTCGCTCTTTGAGTCTGAAACATTAATTGTTTACGTGGTGCTGAGTACAACGAAACACTAATGTCATTAAGCTGTAGACATAAGAAAAATATGAAATTGTATTAATAATTAGTGTTCACAACTTTCAGTTGGCTAGTTCATTAGGCACCCTTATGCAAAGACAGTAAGCTTACTGTTGTTCAAAATAACACAACCCCAACTCCTGCTACTACTCACAACAGCTTATGGAAGTTAACTACAGCTGAAGGCAAGTATAACAGAAACAGAATGTAAGAAACCAGTCCTGGTTAAAATACTTAATGTGTCTTAAGGACAGTGTGCAAAAAGAAATAGAAATTACAATTTAAATAATCAAGGTAAGTTTTCACTAAGTATGTTGATATTGTGGTTGTCTTTCCCTTCTTGAATGGTGTTTAAATACAGGAAAGAAAGGAGGGCATGAATATCAACTGACATGTGTCCAGGAATCTAGGATTTTTCTATGAAACAGTTGGGCATTGATTGGGCAAAAAATGAAAACGGATAAATCCCTCTTCTTGCTGACTTTAGATAAATAGTAAAGGGATCTGTGTTTTCTTCTTCCTGAATATTTTCCTTTCTTTGCTCTGTTTTATCTGGCTTATCTTTCCTGCTTGCCTTTCTTGAAGTAAGGATATGGACAGCCACGGGCCTGTAAAGCTTGTGTGATTTAAGAGGCTGCTTCTCCCAGCTTGTCAATACTGCCCTTCTCTTTTACTGCTGCAGCTCCCAGTGCATTTCTGAGCAAATTAAACCAACTTAAGGTAAACAGATTCACAGAAAGTACCTGCAGTCTGGGCTAATCCATTTCATTAGGCACTGAAGCAGGCTGGAAATATATACCATGAGCTAGGAGTACCCAATATGCCAGCCATGGGAGAGGGAAGAAAGAGAGTAGGATAGGCAGGGATGGGAATTTCTTCATTCTTTGCTGTCTTCTCCAGCAAAAGCCTATCATATATGTATTTATTTGGTTTATTGGTTTAGCCAAGAGTGCATATTTTGGCACATAGCTTCCAATCTACAACAGCAGTAACACATTTTTTTGAAGTTTTTTTTAAGTTTTAAGATAGTATCCTAAAAGGTCATAGTGCTCACTGAAATGGGTGAGCCAATCTCACAGGACAGCTAAAACAAAGCTCCTATTATTTTCCATTTCTCCAGGTTTTCTTCCCCTCCATGTTTTCTTTAAAGTATTACTTTAAAGCTTTATATTATTGAGTATCACAGCAAAAGTTAACTGCCAACAGTTAAACAGAAAAATAGGCATCTTGATTACCTATTTACTGCTGTAGATCACAAGGATTTTATTAACAAGTTGTTTGAATAAAATTAGAGCTGTGAAAAGAAAGTCGGCTAGCAACTACAATTATAATTCAAAATCAAGAAGGAACCAGAATGTCCCCAGCAGCATATCTCAGGACAGTGAGGCAAAGCAAATACAGAAAAGAAATATCAGTGATCACAACTTGGAAGAAGAAAAGGAAGATTCAGTACACAGTGAGGGCTGAGGGTATGTGGTTGGTAACTAGTGTGACTAAGGAAAAATGAAGAGAAAGAAATTGAGCGTGTTTTCTGCTTAGGTTTTTTAGGCACTGTGTGTCTGCCCTACACTCCCTCCTAGTGAAATACTTCCTCTAAAAGTGTGGGAGAAAAAAACTAAGATACAAAAGAGACAGCAGGGAATGCATTTCAGCTCTGCGTAATGATGTCATCCTATTAGCACAAAGCCCCACATTGTCAATTAGGAAAAAAAGGTCAGCGCTGTGTCTGATGGGGATGTGAAGCCTGGCCAACCTTCCTCGGTTGAATTCAGCAGCTCAGCACTGTGGGAGCAGAGAAAAAAAACATAGCTAAAGGGCCACTGAGAGGAAAGAGGGAGAGAAAACGGAAATTTTAAATTGGTAAAGGTTTCTACAGCAGGCTCCTGAAAAGTGGAGTTGTGAGAACGAATAATTCCTCTGTGTGAGGAACAAGGATGTATGTGTGTGCCTAAGGTATAAATGGACCAGTGAGCTTAGGGTAATCCCTAAATGAAAAGGAATGCAAAGATTGGTCCTACAACTGAGATGTGCTGAAAAAACTTGAGTTTGGTGGTTTTTCTTTTTTGGTACTGCAATATTTCCTAATTCTGTTGGGAAGACAAGAAAGCAATTTTTGAAGAGATTACAAAGCAAACGTCCAAGTGTCCTACTTGCTCTCATTCTGAAGGAGATGAAGAACTATTGATTTTCTGAAAAGATTGCTTTGAAATGGTGGGAGCTGAGTACTTCTAAAGAAGGAGTGCAGAGGGGCAAAGCTTGGTTTAGGAGAGTTGCCGCAGACTGTGCTGTGGGCTTGATTAGATCTGCCAACATGCTATTAAAAGGTCTGCATCTAAGACTGCTCTGGGCAGCCCTGCCTCTGGGATGAGGCAGGAATTCAGTGAGAGCTCACGGTGCAGAGAGCTCGCTTTCACTTCACAAAATAATCATATTCTTTGGGGACCAGGTCCTGGGAGAGCCCAAACCTAAAAGAGACACTAGCAGAGCTATAATGACTTCCATTACCTATTGTGGGGTACACAAAACATATCAGCTGTCAGATCCACAGCAGAGAAGGTGCCTGACACCTTGCAGGGCACTGAGATCAAACACATAGCAAGAGAGATGTGGCTGAGGATACAGATCATTTTCTTGCTCTGGCTATACCCTAGCTGCTGGTCACCACCCCAGGATGGGTGTCCTTTTATAGTCTCCTCAGTTCTGCTCATTAAATCATGTTAGTTGAAAAGAGATGTGATAAATGATTTTAGCTGTTGGTGTTTCTGTTCACCAAATGCAAAACTCTGCCACTACCTCTCATGATGTTTTATTTGGTAAAAGGTTTGCTGCAACATCCAGGCTCCTAACTAGAATCACCCCATTTGAACAAATATGACTTCCCTTCAGTTGCACTATGTAACTAGAATGAAGCTGGCTTGTACAGAAACTTGGCAAATCAGCACTAAAGCTTTGTAAGTCACTAGTTGTTTTTTTTGACACTTAGCAAAAATCTAATACTTTTCTTTGTGTGCCTAATTCTTTGCTCAAGCAATAACACAAAAAACTCCCCAAATCAAAGTCAACTGAAAGGAGCAACAGGGAGAAAAGGAAGGCATGAGAATGGGAATAAGAAAATGAAGTCAGCAAGTAGGGCTTTGAGAAACTAAGAAGAGGATTGAAAAGCCCATCACATCATGATCCAAAGTGAATTTTAGTGGACTGAGGCACTATCTTCTTTCTGAACGTCCTTCCATGTTGATCCACTTCCCCGTAGGGTGAACCTCCCTAGACAGATGTCATTAACTGGAATTCCTTTTTCTCATCTGTTATTGTTGTGGCTTTTATATCTTTGGTGGTGGTGTTCTCTATGACTGTTGTATTTGATTTTCAATGTAAGAGCAATAAGTGGAAGAAAAAGTGTAAAAACACATGCAGGACAACCAAGCGATCAGGCAC
>NW_010207203.1:0-1648 GCF_000695765.1 Mesitornis unicolor
CCGGCGGTGCCTGCCAGCGCCTGCTGCCAGGGAGGACTGCTCCCCACCGTCCCCTCTCGACGCTGCCTCCGAAGTGCGTGTTTTCCCTGGGTAGTGCTTCCCTCTCGCCATTTGTCCATTTGTTTTTTTAAGGGAGTTGCTAGAAAACTCTCCTGGTAATATTTTTTTTTTAACTATATCATGTCTGATATTGTATTTCTATTTTCCCCTGAGGAAAGAAGCCAAAAGAAGTAGGAACAACAAATAATGTGTGGGAGAGTGTTTTTCTTTTTTTTGTTGTTGTTGTATCTCTGTTCAAATGTTCAAAGCTTCTTTCTGTTTGGCTCCAGCATTATTACGACTACAATTCCCTTCTCTGATCATTTTTTTTTATTATAGTTGTATTAACTTAATGTGGGGTAATGAGCTTGTTTGTGTTGAACCCCTCGGTATTTTCATATTTGCATCCTAAAAGCTCTGCTTTTCTTCTGTCATGCTTACTCTTCACATTATTTTTCTTTTTCTCTTCTGTTATTTCTTTCTTTTCCTTTCCTTCGTTTCCTTTTTTCTTTTCCTCTCCTTTCTCTTGCTTTGCTTTTCCTTCCTTCTTTTTTATTTCTTTTTCTATTTTTCACCCTCTTCTGCTTCTTTCTTTCTTTCTTTACTCTTCTTTCTTACTTTCCCCTTCCTTTTTTTGTCTTTATCTTCCTCTCCCTTCTTTCTCTTTCTTCTTTTTTGCTTTAATTCTTCTGAAAAAAAAACTACCAGAGAATTAAGCAAATCATCTGTAGCAATTAAGGAGACATCTCGGGGAAAACACTAGTTGTGAAGGATGCTTGCTTTGTAAAGTACTCTCATCAGACACTTTGGCACAGAGCCACCTGTTTATTTGGGAGAGGGGTTAAAAGCATGCAGTGGGGAGACTTTTTGATTGTTGTTGTTATTAGTGACAAATCTTGCTTGTCCCAGGTTCCCACATGTTTTTAAACCATTACGGTGTGTGGTTTCCAACCACAGATGAGAGATTGCTGAGGAAATTGCTGAGAGATTGCTGTTCAAAAATTAAAAGTGAAGCCTCCTTTCTCTCTTGCTTTTGGCAAACGTGGTAGAGGCTACTTTGTGCACAGAGGCTATGCCAGGGATAATTTTCACACCTGTGTCTCAGTCTCCCTCCTACAATCACATCAAACCCACGTTCATCCTCCTCCTGCCAACAAATGCACAGCAGCAGCACCCAGTCAGCCCATCAGAGGTGCTCACCAGCAGGACCTGAGGGGTCCCCAAGCAGGGACTCTCTGAGCGCTGCAGCCCCCTGGACATGCTCTGGCAGAGCTGTGGTCCCTCCATGATGATGCTGCTTCAGGAAAACTGACTGGCCAAGAGGTATGCCAAGAGGAGAGGTGAGAAAGGAAGCAACCCAGGAGAAGGCATCCTCATTTGGCTGCAGCTTAATCCCTGGGGAGGTGTGCTGGGGTGGTGGAAGCTCCCCTGCTTGCACCCTGCATCAGAAACAGATGGGAGCAGAGTTTTCTGCTGAGGCTGGTTGGTAGGAAAGCATAATTTGAGACTGGCAGTTGGTCACAAGTCTGCAAACACTGAAGCAACAGCCTTGCATTCTCACTGTCTTCCAAGCTCAGGGCTTCCCTGGTTGGGAAGGTGCTTTTTCCCT
>NW_010207203.1:1679-4140 GCF_000695765.1 Mesitornis unicolor
CCCTACAGGGGTGTTGAAGTGAGATGTAGCCCAGCCTCTCCGTACACTGCAGTTAGACAGAAACCAGAGGGCAGGGACTTGCACTTTTCCTAAGCAAGCAAAAGTACATGGTATTTAGCATCCATTTCTCTGAAATTATCTTGTCGCAAGGCAGCACGAGGAGTTGTATTAGTCACACATTAATCTCGCAAAATAAAATTTCATCTTAAACTTGTCCTCATTTCTCTAGAAAGCTGGTGTGGAGAAAGGGAAGGAACTAACACACCTTGCTAGCACCTCACTGACCTGCGGTCCACACACACACACAGTGCAGAAAATAGAGTGTATTAGCGTCAAGATATTTTCACTTTGAAAAGTAGCCATGGCTTCCTCAATCATTATTTAAGAATGCTGCTTAATAAATAAGAAGGCATTTTTATGCTCTATCTCTCTGTGACCATTTCACACACACACATGCAGAAGTTTGGGGAACATTGAAAACTGACTTCAGAGCTGTCAGAAACCTCTCAAGCCAGAGAAGCAGTGTGGACATACTCCAGACAGAGATCGGCTGCCCTAGTCTGTGAATGCTTTCACTTTTTGGGGCTTTTCAACTTCTTAAAAGATTGCTAGAGGAAAATAAAAAATTGTTCTATCATATAATTAACGACAGGTTTTGCGTTTTTCCACCCTGCTTGTTTTCCCCACAGGAGAAGTTGGAGTTGTTAAGTTACTTTTTTAAGCAAAACTCATCCTTCTCAGCTCCTTCCATGCTGAAGAGCTGCTACGTTTTTTCGCAGGCAGCTCTGTGCTTGGGAGCTTTTAAGGGTTTCTAATCCTGGAAGGCCATCTGACATCACCCTGCTTCTTGTCTGCTGATGTTTCATACAAGCCTCACATTTCCTTAGTGTTTTTCAGAGCCACCAATTACTGCAGCAATCCTTGTGTTTATGTTCTGGTTTTGTGCTTTTTTTTTCCCTTTCCCCTGATGCTTTCCTGGCTGGTGTCCCAACAGGCTGCTCTCTCTTATACATGCTTTGTGCCAAGGGTTAAGCTGGACCAGCTTGTAACAAAAGAAGAAAAGAAAAAGAAAAAGAAAAAAAAGGAAAAAGAGAAAAAAAGAAGAAGTGAGAGCGAGGAGGGTTTTTTTTCCCTAATTTTCTTCATTGACTTCAGGCACCATGTGATCAGGAAGCCTGGCCTCTTTCCATTTCCCTTCCCGACTGAAGGGAAACATTGTGTAGTGGTTGCCCTGCTACCGGTGGGCCGGCCCCTCGCGGCATTACGTAGGAGGATAAAAATAACTGCGATATTTAAGGCCGGCTGTGGGATCCCAGCACAGGCAGAGTGTGCCTGATCAGCCGCCGAGCAGCACCGGCCCCAGCGATGAGCTGTGCATGATGCAACTGCAAATACATGTCTGGCAGCCACGCTGAAGCAGTTGGGCCCTGGGGAGGCCCAGAGGAGAGGGGGGGGAAAAGTACCAAAAAAAGGGAGAACTGGAGAGCTTTTGCTTTTCTTTTAATGCAGTTTCTAGCACAGCAGGTATTTTCCGAAAACGCAGTGACTATCCCCGGTATTTCATCTGCTTGCTGCAAGGGCAGAGGCACCCAGAGAGTGTGAAGCCTTCAGCAGGCTGGCTTCTGTGGGACTTGCTTAGCTTCTGATGTAAGCCAATATAAAATGCCCTTTTCCTTGATTTTCATAGGGGTTAGCAGCAGGAAACTGCACTCAGCCCCCCTGAGAAGGAGACACTGGGACAGGACCATGTTCTCTTACAGTCTCATTAGGCTCTTTTCTCCAAATCACAACCGTGGCTGAATACAACGCACATCTTTGTTGATTAAAATTAGTAAAATTAAAAGAGCAGTCAACCCACAGGGATCAAGCAGAAATGGCACCCTCTTTTATATCTGGTTCTTTTGTGAGTCACAACTGTCAGAAATCTTTGGGGTTGTTTTTTTTCCTATTTGTTAAGTTTATTTTCACACTATACCCCACCTCTAAACTTTCCAAAGAGTACTACTGGACAGTGCCTGCACAACTGCAGCACCAGGAGGAGTATGTCATTGCAAGGACACCAGTGCCAGCCCTTACTTAAAACAGGTCTGATATGCAAACCAGTTCCACTTCGGCTTTCCTTTGCCCGCTGGGGGCTAGGACAGTGCAGGTGACGAGAAGCAAGATACCGTGGATGCTCTGGTTACTCTTGTATTTTGGAGAACCTCCTCACTGCACCAGCACACATAACTATCTGTCCTCTCTCCGTCCAGGATTGTCAGGATGTCTTGAAAGGAGAGAGAAAAGGACCAAGGGAACACTTCTCCCTTAGTGCCACCCTGCACTGGCGCAAAACAGTGGTCTCAGCAGCTCCCATTTACCCTGCCAGGACCTGAGCTCTTTGGGGAGCCCATGTATTTCCATGGACACAGGTACATGTCCCCATGGCTTTTCAAAGCTGCTCCTACCTAAAAGGAAGAGC
>NW_010207203.1:4171-7746 GCF_000695765.1 Mesitornis unicolor
ACATGACTGGGAGTAAAAAGGGGTCTGACAGCCATGTGCTTTCCAGTCTTCTTGCCTGGAGTGCTGCCAAGGTCTCGCCCAAATAGTTGGGGGTAGCTCCACACTGCAACGCAGAGTCTCACACCCCTGCTGCAAGCCTCTGCCAGGACGTGTTCAGGGCAGATTGCAGATACCGGAGCAACCTGTTTTCCTGGCAAACTCAGGGAACCTTCTTATAAGAAAATAAGGCTCTGTGGCTCCTTCCTGAAATGATGAGTGGCCTTCGTCTCCTCTTGCAGGGGAAAATCAGTTATAAAACTTGATGAGGGATAGAGATTGTTCTCGAGATTATTTCTGCTGTGGAGCTCTGTTAAATGTTAGCCAGAGAATGAAATTACTATCTTGGGTTTACCTTGGAATTTCTCCTTCCACAATCTGTAGGACTCAGTGTGACAAGAATCTAGTTTAGAGAAGTTGTGACAAATGTTGGGCACAAACTTGAGCTCTGCTTATTGCTTTTGTAATCCTGTGGCTTTTTTTCAAGGAATTAGGAGGAAAAAAAGCTTAAGGGCATTTGTAAGGCACTACACCTGCTTGGACTTTCTGATTGTTTTTTGCAAGTGCTTATGGTTTTACTGTTATGTGCCATTTCATTCTTTTATGTGTATGTTTATTCTTTCAAGTTGAGTGAAATACAGAAGCCAGCCAGAAAAACAGACTATTGAGAGGAATGGCTAGAGCTTCAGTTTTCATCAGCCCACCATGTTGATACTTCTATAATCATTAATATTTAACAACACAGTATTTGAGAACCCCTCAGACGAAATGGACTTTGATCTTATAAAGCCTTTATTACGCAGGGAATTATTATCCCCACTTTTTATAAATACGGAGCTGCACAGGAGGAAGACGAAAGGCCTAATGCCCAATTATCCACTTAAAGTCCCTCCAGTCTCACTGGGAAAATAATTTTACATGTCTGGGCATAGGTGACAGAGCTGGGGTGTCACCCTATGCCACTGTGTCAGTCTGCTCCCCAGCATCAGAGGAGCATCTCGTGAGTCACTTTCACATGCCTGAGTACAAATCTGCTGGATGGGAGCCGATTCCTTCCTGGTTGATTTGCCTGGAGAGGAAAGGTAACCACAGCATCAAGTCTCCCTGCACAAGGAGCAGGCTGAAATGTTCTTCAGCCCGGAAAAGCTGTGGGAGACAGCTGGGCAATTCAGCTTGCCAAGTGCAGCCACCTGGATGCTGGCCCTGGCACACACATCTTGAAGCAATTCCCTGCTTTTCTGGAAGCTGGATAAACCTCTGCATTTGTCCAGCAACATGGAGCACCACCAAGGCTTCAGAGGCTTAATGAGGACCATAGCCATGCTTGCATTACCAGGTGATGCAAGCTAGTACTCCCAGCCATTTTGGGTGCCGGCAGCAGAGGAGTAGGGCAGGTAGCCAGGGAAATCCACAACTCTTTCGCTCCCCTGGCAGCTGCAGCAAGGCTGCCCATGAAAAAAACAACTCATTAGTCCACCAGGACTATCACCCTCCTGGAGTGCTTGCAGGCATCCACTGGTGAACCTTCCTCCAGGCAGTTAAGGTGTCATCAGCCTCAGGCCCCCTCTCTTCCTGCTGCCATGGGGGTAATGGGAGCTGCCCAAACCTCATAGTCATCCCTTCAAGAGATGAAGGATTTCAGACTCCCTGGAGGGAGAGGAAATGCCCAGATCACCCCAGCAGATTCAGCAGATGGCATCTACCGAAAGTCTCCTGCACCAAAGTCCACCCAGGTGACAGTGAACTGCACAGGGAAATGAGGCTTTGGGGGCACCCAGCCCTTGCACCACTGCACACTTCTGTCTGCTGTGGTTTGGATAACCCACCTACCCACCTGTGGTATCAGCACATGAAGCCGCTTGGCATTAAACAATTTCATCCTGGGCTGCCACAGCCACGTGAAGAGGATGGCAGGTGAGGATGTGTATTTGGGTGCTGTCATGCAGCCAAGTCTTGTCTGCAGCAAACACAACCCGGCAAGTTTCACATGCTTTGGAGCTTCAGAACAAAAGTTTCACACGAACTTCATTGGCCCCAGATTTTTAACACTAGTAAGTAGTTATAATGCCTCAAAAAGAGCTATTTCTTATTTGACCATTTCCCACTGATATATTTTCCAGTTGGCACACCCATCCCACCTATACTAAATGAACAAGAACTCCAAAACCCTCCATGCTTAAACTATTTCTCTTTTCTTTCACATGTAGCTTGCCATGTTTTTATAATTATATTTCAAAGCTCATGTCTCTGCAGTTTTCTTTTGTGGTGGTGATTTTCATGCAGTAGCCATGACAGCCTAGCACAAACCAAAGTCATCTATCTGGAGGTTAGCAGGCCTCTCTTCTTCCTATCGGGTGTCCTGGTGTGCTGCTGAAAGATCAAAGTAGATGCTGTTGAATCTATGAATCACATGAATGTGAATGGCAGTGTAACAGGGCCCTCATTTCTTTTTACCGTGATATCCCATTTACCCTGACACGCTAAATATCAGGATACCTGGCTTCTCTGCAACTCATCATCAACATGGCCTTGGTCGTAACACTTAACTTCTGTAATTTGCCTCTGGTCATGTCTGCCACTGTCTCCAGGCTGCAGACTCTGTGAGATAGGTTTTTCTGATGGTCCCTTTCACTCTGGGTGTGCACCAGCACAAGAGTTAAATCCCACATAGGACCGCCAGTTGCCACAGCCAGCCATTGTGGTTTGGAGCTGAGGTCATCAGGGTAAAGGAGCACCCCTTCATTACCCCTTACCATTCAGGTAAGCCTCTGCTCTCCTTCAGCCCTTTTAACAGAAACTGCACCTTGGAGAAGTCAGGTTTGTTTTACCTTCGTGACACCACTGTGATTTCTATCTTTATTGCTCCCCTTGTGCTTCAAGGCAGAGCCCAGCCTCCTCAGCACCTCACCTTTGGAGAAATAAATGTTCTTTGGCATGGAGAACAGCTGCTATGCTTAGTCTTCCATAATACTTTCCAGGTGAAGGCAGCCTGAAAACACATCTAGCCATTTCAGTGTTCTCCAACTCAAAAAGATGACAAGCCAACAGAGAAAACTCCCAACCCTTGCACATCCATATCCTGTAAGGAACTACCTTCAACCACCTTAAATAAGACAAAGGTGTGGTCCTCAGCTGATCGCAATTACTGGAGCTCCATTGAACTGAGCAGAGCTAGAATAATTTACACCAGATGACCATCTGCCCTCAACATATGTTACGTTATGGCTCAACAAGATGGTCTCAGTTTGCCTTGGGAGAGGAGCAGTTGGAGAGGAGAGTTAGGTTTGCTCATGTCTAGGAACAATGGGCTGCAAAATTCCCAAGAGAGAGGAGGTAAGTAGGGAAGAGAAGGCATTTGGTTATTAGGACTTCTTATTTCCAGTGATTAGGGTGGGAAAGAGCAGACTGTGTGGGAAACAGGCTTCCCTAAGCATTTGATTGGCTCCTAACCAGACATTTATTAAAACAGCCTCATAAGTTGCGGTCTCACTAAAGAACAATATGAAACCAACCAAATGTTAATGTTTTCAATCTGTTCC
>NW_010207203.1:7761-15734 GCF_000695765.1 Mesitornis unicolor
TCCCCACCTCCCTGATTATTAGAGAAGGAGGGGGTGAAAGGAGGAAGAGAAAAAAAAGACAAATAAAAAGAGTTTGTATTCCCAGCCTCAGCTGTAAGATCTGCTGTAGCCTCCTCGAGGTTTTTTTTAATAGAACAAAAGGTCTTTAGAACAAGAACTACAATTGGTTTTGAGTATTTGTACATTTTAACGCAGTCCAGGTTAAGCGTCCAAGCAAACTCAAAACACTGACAGAAGGAGCTTGAGCCCTAGGAGGAAAACTCCAAAGGAGGATTAATGGCCTTCAAAAGAGGGCAGTGGATCACATCTGATACTTAAGAAAAACCCATATATTTTTAATGTTCTCGAAATTGCTTTCTTCAGCAAGCCAGAGGAAAAGCTGCAAACATTTGTCAGCCAGAGGTCTGGGATGATCTGAACTTCAGCAACAGGAGCAAGGAACAGAGAGGAAATAAGTATTTCAGCAAGCAAAAACCCCAGGGCGGGATATGTGACGCGGCTTCTTAATGCTGATGGGGAGTGGGATGGTCTTAACCCACGTCTCTTGCTGAAATCTATGAGGGCTGTACATCCCAGGCCCACTGCCAGAACAGGTTTTGTGGTTAAGCTTCTAAAGATGCCTGAACCTGCTCCCAGCAGCTAGCTCTGTGGTGGTAAATCACTGGCTGGGACCTTCCCTCTGGCTGCAGCTCGCATCCACCCTTGTCACCCTTCTTGTCCCTGCATCCCTTGGAGAGCCCCCGCTGGTCAAACTGTACCCAGGCATTGTCTGGAGAGGGCTGGCTGGCAGCAAGCCCATGCCATGCCAGTACATGTGCTGACAATTAAATAATGATCATGACAAGTGCTTGAGCCCATGCTGGGGCTTCATTGGGTTTGCTGGTATAGACACATGCAGCAGCACCAGCTGCAAGCAGCCTTTCTGTGGGAAAAGGATCAGACCCAGAACACACAAGAAGAAAAATGTATTTGCAGGCAGTGGCTCTGGTAGCAGTCTGGGGCTCTTTTCTCTAAGGTTAACGTTCACTGCTCGAGAAAAACAATGCTTCTGGAGAACTGTGGGTGAGATGTGGTTGTGGTCGGTCATCTGGATCCACAAACAACAGTCTCTTTTTGGGTGGGATTTTCACATCTGTTCTTTTCTGCCTTAAAAATGATTTAACTGGGACAAAGCTCGGACAGCATTGGGTGCTTTCAGAAAACCTTTCCATCACTTCTCAGCTCCCATGACAGCAATGACCTCCTTCCATATGGAGCACAGGAGTGATGAGAGCACATGAGATAAAAGTCAACCAGAACCACTCCTTTGTAGGAGCACTGCCTTATCACCTTGCTGCATGGTAGATACCTCCCCTGAAATCACGGGGGAGAGTGACAACTGCTGTCTCCATCGTGGCTGTTATCCAAACACACATGCAGGTGCCTAGTAGCCACTGAACTGTTGGTCCTCCTTCTCATGTAAGGAGCGCACAGTCTTGCATCCATGCAAATGGAGCACATGGCCACAGTCAAGCTTCCCTCTGCTGGCCTTTCAGAACTGGGCAACTTTAGGCCATTGCAACTGATAGTAGGTTTTCTCCTCATCTGCCCCATCAAGAAGGGAGACACCTGGAGACATCGCAAATGTGCACTGCCATTCTCTGGTTACCAAAGTCAGCCAGACAGCTGTGAGGATGGTTTAAATGAGTTTATTTTGAACTGCTGCATTTCAGGATAATGACTACTGGTAGATTGTAGGCAGATGTACTGTAGCATCTGACTGCTGTGCCCTTGATCTTGTATTAGCAGATTACAAAAAAGATCAATTTCTACTCACTTTCTACAGGAAAAAGTTCACATGCTAGCCACCACATGTATTTTTCCCCATAGCCAAAATATCCAGTTCTCTGTTTTATTTGGCAAAGAACAGTAGGTCTAGAAAAATACATTTTAGATAGAATGTAATCTTTAAAACTAACACCTCTGAATGCAAAAGCAACATATCTTGACACGAAAATGAAAATCAAACAGATAGCAAGGTAAGAAAATTGGCTAATTAGGTGTTTAAGCCTCTGGCCAATATTTTTCTAAATATAGAGTAAAAAGTAAATCTGTTTATCATATCTTGGCTGTTCCCACATGTTCTAGACACAGCACTCAAGTCAAAAGCCTCTTTATGTACACAGTACAGTTCTTAATGCTTCCTGAAAGGTTTGGAATAACAATCTGTATAGAAACAATTCTGTTTATATATCGTAATTCCCCATTCCACCTCTTCAGTTGAAATCATGGACTGGATGCATCTTGTTACTCTGTGTGATCAGGTGCAAATTGGCAGTAAACACACTGGCTCTACATGAGGTGGTCTAATGATGTAGGAAGGCAGGGCAAGAGAGAGCAGCCAGTGCTGTAAACTGCTAGCAGAAACTCCGCATTGCTGGAACTGGTAGTGCAAGCCAAAGGAGAGTGCTGGGAAGGAGCTTTTCCCATGAAGAGGTGCCCCTTGCTACAGCCTGGTGGCCACACTGGTCACATTACTTTACACTTTTCTTTGTGCAGCCTAACTCTGGCCTGAAACTTCTACCTGTAGCCAGACAAGCAATGGCAGGAAGCCTCTTAAATAAATGACAGGCTTTAGGAGGGCCAGACAAGCTGCCAGCTGGTCACTACAGCCAGGATGACATCTGAAGCATTTTACAGAATTTTCTACCACTAGAGGAGTTTTAGAGCTTTAGGTAGTCTTTCATTGCTAAAGGTCAAGAAGGTAGGGGAGACAGTGATGTGAATACGTTGTGTGGGGGCTTCTTCCTTGGAAGGAACTCGTCTGGGTTGTGCTCAAGAATGGAAAACAAGACAAGAAGGGCTTTGGGTTTTGCCCAGTTTCATAATTCCTGTCAGTGTTTCCACAGTGTTTCCATCCATTTTATTCTCATCATCCTTAGAAGAGTGCATTTCAGGACTTTTCCAGCATCCCACAGAATTTTGTTCAACAGCAGGAAAAAGTTCTCTCTGTTTACATTTGAAACAACAGGGTCCACCAAGCTGGAAAGCTGAAACAGGACATATCAGCATCTCCAGTCATGGAGGTCTTCTCACATGGGCAGTGGAAGCATCTGACTGCAGACCACAGCATCTGATTTTTGGGGCCATGTTTGCTGAATTCAACCATTTCAACCACTGGTTGCAACTCGGATGAATTTCTGAGTTATCAAGAACCAAAAAATTGTTTCTCAGAAGATTGTTTTCTCCAGACTTCTCTTTTTGTTCGCCCAGGGATATTGGCCCTTCTTGAAGTGCTGGACATATAATTAGAAATTAATGTGTCTATTTGCTTTGATGGCTTTTGCATCTTTTCTGAATCCTGAATTATCCACAAAGCTGTTACAAACAGAATAGAATGTATTTGTTCATCAAAAAAATGATTCACCCGTTTCTTCAGGGATTAATTCTTAGTTTTGTTCGTGAGTGGCTTGTTGCAAATAGTCATAAATTCTACCATGTTGGGTTCCAACCCCGGAGTGATCTTTGTCTGGACTTCAATGGGGCTTTGCATGGGGGGGGCCTGGCCACACAGATCTCATTGCAGGATTGGGCAATGGTTAGTTACATAAGTCATATGATGTTGTTTCTGTTCTCTGACTGGCTGACTTATGTAACTACAGAACAATAGCGTGTATTTGAATATAAAGGCAAAAACTGTGCCTTGCATTTGTTCTTCGTGAGAGTCTGTTCAAGGGCTAGATTCTGCTGTCCGTGCAAACTATAAAGATATTTTCTTTGACAGTCTCTTTGTTGGTGAGGACATCTGGAGTAGGTGACACTAACACAGCTACTGAGATGCTCTGAGTGAGTTCATCTGAGGACTATTTAAAGACACTGGGCTCACATATTGTCCCCAGTAGCAGCTGAAATAAAAAGGTACAAAACCAAAGAGAACAACTAATGAAACTGGGTCATCCAGTCATCCAAGTCCTCAACTGCAATACAACTGCACTGACTTACACCTTACTAATGTCTAGTCGTCCACTTTAATGTTTCCCTTATTCCATTTCAGGGGAATTAAAAGGTTTGAAAGCATGGTCAGGGTTAAAAATTGACAGCTTAGGGTAATGTTGATGTGTTTATTCTTAAATGTGAGTGTTTTCATCACTTGTTGTTTTTGTTAAAATCTGAACATGATTTCTACTTGGAGAGGGAAATAGAAATACATGGCTTTTGTTTTCAGCTCGTGTTTTATTTTTGTTCATCTATACAATTCATCTCCACAAGATTTTATCTCAGTCTCCTGGAGATTTTTAGCAAATTTTCAGTTCTGGTTTTGGTTTGGGTTTTTTTTCTCCTAAGGTCCCAGTTCTTAGAGTCATGTGATTACACAAACATTCCCTACTTCCAGTGCTTTAAAAGTTTCTAGTCGGCATTGTTGCAGAGAAAAGACTGAAAACATAAACCCTTAAGGCTGAGAAAAAGAACATACAATTTACTTTTTTTTTAAACCCCATGATTTCTCAATCTTATGTTTTTTGAGGATAGCCTGACTAGTAAGTTTTAAAAGCCCAGAGTTGACAATATTAAAGCAGAATCAGGAGGAGACCATTGCTTAAGTTCATACAGCATGATATGTATGATACCATACGACCTGATAGTCTTCCAGACTCTCAGGAGATATTACTGTGCAGTGAGCAAGTACTTTTCCTAAGTCACTTATGAAAGTATAAGACCATCATAGCCAGTTCAAAGTAATGTTGTTCTTTATGCAGGCTGGCTTTTAGCAAAGTCCCAAAGTACACACTATTTATGTGGCAAGATTCAACAGCTCTGAAAGCATCATTGCAATCCATAGTGTAAATACTTGTTCTCATCCTTTACAGTCTCCAATGTAAACAAGGGTTTTGACATGGATATTGAGCCAAAATTCAAGAAGTCACAGCTGATGCTCTCATGCCATCTTCTAGTCTCTTGAATCTGCTTTACAGATAATTTCCAACTCAGACAGTTCCTAAGTTTTCAATTTCTAACCTGAATTCACAAAGGCATGTACAGCAGGTTATATCTTGCAATGTGCAGTACAGCCATGGAAGTGTCCCCAGTCATCGCCTTAATTTTTAACATGCTTTGTAAACACTCTAATGTTCTAGAACTGAGAATTTGCTGAGAACTTGCTTTTTAACATATTATATTCAGATGCCACTAACACAGATCTACTTTAGCCACTCTGCTGGTGGCAGAAAACGTAATTTTGGTAGAAGCTGTGCACCTTCTTCGTGGCTTAAGGGAAGCCTGCACCAGCCAGAGTCAGAGTGTACTATGTAGATTGTGGTGTGAGGACTTCCACTGCTAAATATTAATAGGGCTATTCCTGGAGATCTCAAGTGCTACCAAAAGCCAGGGCAGGGAGCAAGTGGTAACATCACAGGGGTTAGGTGATTGCACCTTTGAGGACTTCTCCTGTGTGGTACCTCCCAGAAACAGTACCTCTCACCGCTGCAGAAGAGAGGACATCCTTTGCCAGGTGCTGGAGGACCTCAGCACTAAAACCAGCCAGTGGAGACCACTATACGTTTGAAGAGAGCATGGCTAGGTGAATAGGTGAAAAAATCAGCGAACAGCATTTCTTCGCTGCTTAGACATGCAATCAAGCTATCATCAGCTACCCTGTTCCAGTTGACTGCACGCACACATAAACTCTGCAGCAAATGAGAGGCAAAGCACATTAGCCAAAACCTTTCATTAATACCAAGCTCATTTTGCAGGGGTCTAAGACCATGCTCTGCTGACGTGCCATTCTCTGCCAAGTCATGATAGCTCATGAAGCCAAAGTCCCAAGGAAAGTGATCTGCAACAAATGCAGAGCTAACACTGTCTACAGGACAATATTATGTGTGATGGGACTAAGTTGAGTGTTGGTGGCAGGGGGGATGGTTAATACACCATTTCTGGACACTGGTGAGGCACCATGCAGAAGAATGACTGACTTTCCCCACCTGAGTGATATTTTAATAATTTTGAAACATCTTCCTTAGATGTCTCATCATTATTCCTGTAGTTAGCAACTGATTAATGGCATGCCCCTCAAACACATATCTGGGCACATGTACAAAGACTTTTTAATACTCCCTAACAATGGCCAACAGCTGGCCACAAAACCAGTTGATTCTCCACCCTTGTAAACCCATGCTCGCCAACAATAAAAACCCCTTCTGGCAACTAAAAAGCCTGATGGAACAGATGAATCTTGTTATGAATGGGTTTTATAAATAAAAATTAAAAAGAGGAAAACATTTTAGCTTGTGTGTTCATAGGCTGAAAACAGACATAGGTTTCACATTCTGGAGTAGCCAACTGGTCTGATTTTTCAGAGCTAAACTTAATTTTTCAAATACATTGCTGGGTTGGGTTGTTGGGGATTTTTGTTGGTTGAATTTTTATTTTTTTTTCCCAAATTGTGCTGCAGACCCAGTAAAACACTTCCCCTGTTCTCTGAGACAGCAGTGGTGTTTCTGTGCCACTCAGAGACAGAAATCTCAGGAATGATCTGAAAGGCTTTGTTCTCCCGGAGCATCACAGGCAGGCAGTCTGGGCACATCAGCCCAATCATATATTATGTCCAGATGCTGTGGAAAGTATGTGCTTGCCACCATGAGTGCCAGGGTTTCTCCATACCCCTCAGGAGACAGCAAGGTGAGTTTGAAAAGCTGCCCGACCCAACGGCCGAGGCATGACCCCACGAGGCAGGAGACAGGGGAGCCAAGCCAAGCCTTTTCTCCCTGCAACTTGCAATAAATCTCTCAGTTGGATCTATTAGCTTTGCATCCAACACCACTACATGGTTTCTGGAGTGGAGCTGGCCACCCCAGGCTGGCACCAAGAGCTTGGCCACACACCTCGAGCCGCATGCGCAGACATTCCCCAGCAGCGGTGGCACAGCTTCACGCAGGAGGCTGTACCCATGCCAGCAACACAAATCTCTACAGACAGCACCTTCTCCCCAGCACAGTTCTTCTGTCCTGCTTCCAAGGGACAGGGGGAGAGGCTTTTTTTGGTTTTTATTTTTCGTTTTCTTTTATTCCCCCCCCACTGTCACTTCTCCTCACCCCTGGAGCTGGTGTGCAATCAGAAGAGCACAGAGCCAGGGAGAGGAGCAATGGCCAAGCCATTTGAGGGCAAGCAGATTCACACACAAAAAAAAGAAAACGAAGGCAGAAAAACCTCTAAAGAAGCTTTTCTTCTTGTTGTTGTTGTTAACAACTATTTAACGTCAGGGCTGATTCACAAGTTCAATAAAATCAGGCTTTGTTGAAGGTTCAACATCTCCAATTATGGCATTAAGAGCTCACAATAATTACTCCTCAGGACCTCTGACAATCCTTCCACAAAATGTGTGTGTGAGCAGGGGGAGGCCAGCCTTCAGTCCCTAAAATTTTACAGATTTGAAAAAAAAATTAAACAAAGCAAGCAGAAAAACCTTAATCCTAATAATGTTGGTCACTATGATGGCAGGCTCTCATTGTACAGCAAGAACCAACAAATGAAAGAGGCATGCCTAATTCTTAGTCACCTTAGAGTTCTCTGTTAGTGGGTTTCTGCAGGGATAAACAAGGGATTCTCACAGCCCAGGTATGCCCTAAGGAAGATTACTAGAAGTAAGAAAGTGACAAAGTTGTCTGAAATCTTGGAACAAGCTTTACTTTTATTGCTCTGAGCAATATTTGGAGAAACATCAGCCTCTGCTTCATCAGTTCCTGGCATAGTCGAGCCCAGCACCTCATCACACTGAAAGCATCCTTACTGATATAGAAAATTTTATTTACAATCCTGGCAACCACATAGGAATTGTCTGATATGGTGAGGAGCGAAGGTTGGGGGAAAAGACTTTGTTACTGTGGAGAATGCTTCCTTCTCCTACAGGGACCAGCCAAGTTTTCCTTAGCAATAAAAATAGACAGGGAACAGTTCAGCAGCGTTAAGGCATAGGTAAGATTAAGCAGAGCCACATT
>NW_010207203.1:15765-19333 GCF_000695765.1 Mesitornis unicolor
GCTTCCCATGAAAACAAGGGGAATATTGTGCTTTGTAACTGGAGAGACTTAGGTTTAGGTTCCTATTCCCCAGTGTTTGATCCAGCCATTTTAGCTCTTTCAAAAGTATACCCAAGGCTTATTTAACAAGGGTGAAGTACGAGATTTCCCTAATGCAGGAATGGCACTCCTTAGCTCTCTTTTGGGTGAGTAGCACATAATGCCATGGCTCTTCTGAGCTGCACTGCATTTCAGAAAAGCCTGACATACATTACAGCAGCCCTGAGATCACTCTGAATTACAGCAGAGACATTGTCAACTTCTGCCAAATCTCATAGACTCAACAGTACCAATACTGATGTCAGATCGTATTTGCTCCCTCCTGCAACAAACTGCCATTCCCAAAATTTCATTCAGTTTGTGAAAGGTACCTTAGAATGACTTTCATGTCACACAATATTTTTTACATATTGAAACACAGTTCCTTTTTCACTGCAGATAACTCAGGGCGTTTACAGTACCTCATGTGTACATACAATCGCCAAGAAGGTGTTTTAAACAAAACAGTTGGGTTTTTTACCCCAAACAATACTACATGGCTACACTGGTAGAATTTTGTCCAATGTTAGTTTGCTGGCATGCACTAGGTTTTTTGTAATCCCAAGTCCTCGCACTGCCAAAGCACCTGTGCATGCAGAGAAGGTTGCTAGAAATAGGGATTTACTCTAAAATGCCCAGGAAGGAGTTTCTCATTCACTTTCTTTATGCAGTGGCAGTAAATGAAGAATGACCATCAAGCACACTGTGTTCCCATCCGTCATGCACAGTTTCACACTATACTGATAATGTCACTGAAAGCAGTGCAGTTATTGCTGTTTGCCTAAAAGAGGTCGGAAACAAGCTTCTGTGGAAGTGGTGTATCCTGAAGCTGAAGAAGACATCATATGTTTCACCTGTGCCATTTGGTCTGAGAGACTCCACGTTGAGAGAGAAGCCTGCAAAGAGCTTGGTATGGAAGAGAAAGCCACCCTGCCACTTGCCCTCCAGAGAGCTCCTATCCTGCCCATAAGAGACTCCATATGCCCTGGAAGAACACATACTGGGGCCAGGGGTGAGGGTAGACTGGGAGGAAGGCACCTTTTGGAACGGCCTTACGGCAAGTGCTAGTTGGTCTCAGCAAAGCCAGGTTCCTCGCCCAGGTGCATGACAGTCCAGGGCAGCAGTGACATTTGGCCTCATGGAGCTGAAACGGCTGCCAGAGCCCCAAAGAAAATTCCTTACTTCAGCTGGACCAAAATCCACAGTGTGGGATTTCTGACCTCCTCAAACCTGTTTTTGGCCCCGCTGTCCTGGCGGCTCTTCTGCTGCAGAGGTACTATTTCAAGTGGTTTTCTTCTGCTGCCACCAGCAGACTTAAGGATTTAGACCATTCCCACCATTGCTGCTCCAACACTGAGCTGTGGTTTGGCAATGGCATGGGCATTAAGGAGAATACACTGCTTTCTAACAGATTGGGGTGAGAGACTTAAGGGTTGACTAAATCAAGTGAGAATTTCTTCAATTATGCACTGAATGGTACCTCCAGGGATCTGGCTCCACACAGGCTCCACAATGACCTTTAAATTGTCCCTCAGGGCAACATTGTCCTGAGTGCCCTGATCCCTACCTCCTGTGTAAATCTCTGGGAATTGGGAACCTCAGTGGCATTTAGCTGATTAAGTACTCTTACAGGTGTGATTCTCACTCTCATGCAGCTTCAAACCTGCAGAATGGAGGTGGTGATGCATTGGTTGACACTCTCATCCTCTTCACTCTTTAGTCAGATTTCCTCCAGTTAGGCACTGGTACCACACATAGGACACTTGGTTTGCTGCTGGGTTGCTGAGAATGAGGCGGGCTTCTTTCACCCGCACCAGCTTTGCAGCATTGCAACCTCAATGTTAAAGAAGCTACCTCTGATGTCCGAATGAGGGGAGGAGGAGAACGTGGCCAAGGTAATGCCTCTCTGATGTAGGCTTACATGGGCTGGATTACAGCCAAGCCATGAACACCAAAATAAAGAGTCAGCTACCTGCAGGTACCCTTCAAGTTCAGCCCCTGCTCATTAGACCTTTGCATCATTCTAAATTAAGTGCTGCATTTTATTTACACCAAATTTAAATTAATGTGCTTGCTTCCTAATTTCCTGCTTATCTGGATACCAGATAAGCATATGCCCAATCCAATTATGAAAAGAATGAGAAATACAGTGACTGCTATACATTTTAAGTAAGCATAATACATTAACAGAGTTGTGGCACATGTGAGAGAGAAAAAAGGGAAAAAAAAACCAACCAACAACTCAACAAAAAATAAGCTGACTTCCTCCAGCCATGTAATTAGAAATAACAGCATCTCACTTGCAAGACTCACACAGGGTGAAACTCATCCTTTAACAGCAGCTGGAAATTTCCTGCCATGTTAAATAAGGAAGAGATATATTACAGAGGAGTGGGGAGAATTATGGAAGTGTTAGCAATAAACAGGCTTCTGCAGACTGCGTTGTGTATTGATGAAGAGCAAGCTGAAATGCACAGTATACTGTAATAAGCAACTGCAGCTCCCAGGTCTCCTGAAAGAAAATATTCTAGTGCAGAGTTTCACAACTTTCCACCACGTGAGTAAACTATTTTGGATAGCAGTGAGGCAATATCACTTGTATGAGATTGGGAGTGGCAGCTGTACGTGCCTCCAGTGAAAGGAAGAGGATAACACTCAGAGGCTTAAATGATTCTATCACTAAATGAATCAGAATTTGAGGCAAAAGAAAAGATAAGTGAAAAAGCATTTAAACAAGAGCCAGGGAAGATGGAGAGGGAGTATGAATAAAACAGAAGAGGAGAATATATGACTCAAGTTGTTACTTCTGACTCCTTTTTTAGCCACCAGAAAAAAAAATATACATATATATTTATGTATTACTAGCAGGCTTGGGTGAGAGCCTCAGGTGCTGGCCAGATCAAGTGCAATCTTTTGCAATTTCAGTATTTCTGATATACCTATGTATGTCTGTGTGTATATACATAAATATATATTTCTGATATATCTATGAGCATAAGCAGAATTTTCATTCATGAGTGGCTGATCATCTATAAATAGATCCATTTCACAAAGGCACTGCTTATAAGTGCCTTGCAGAGGAAATTGCTCAGACCGGGGCATGGGGACAGACTGTCAGCTGCACCCGCAAGCCAGTGAATTTGCCAGTGAAACAGCCTGTCCTGGAAAGGCTAGGCCCTGTCTTGGTGTATTTTTCACTGAGACTTAGAGCCTGAAAATGGGTGAGGAGGGATTTCCTGCAGCCGCGATGTCTGGCTCTCATGGGGAAGCTGGGGCAGGAGGAGTGCCCTTGCTGTGGCAGTCAGGGCCTTTGCACAGAGAGGTTAGTAAGACACTCGTAAGAGCTAGACACCCACTGCTCACAGCAATTCCACCTCCTCCTCCTCCTCCTCGCGTTCAGTTCAACACCAGCGGTGCTGCCAGCCTCTTCTTACATTTTAAAATCCTGTCAGGTCGTGAGGAGGCGATGAGCTCTAATTGTGGAAGAGCG
>NW_010207203.1:19364-37739 GCF_000695765.1 Mesitornis unicolor
AATTACAGTCATTAAGCCAGTTAAACGCACCATGCAATGCTGTGTCAGTTGGCTCTCTCCCAGCAGTGGCACAACTGCAGGATTAAGCTGGCAATTAATAATCAGCAGGTACCAAGCAGTAACTCTCTGCTCTGCTGAGGAGCGTGGCTCCTACTGAGCCGGGGCAGACATTGTGTCTTCCTACTCCAAGAGGTGCCTTGGTCATCCACAGATGGCCAGACACCCAGAGAGGGGATGTTTGCTTATTTTTCCCATCCAAAGCAGCAGCCCTTGTGTCCACAGTCCTGCCCAAAATCTGCTAGTGCATGGATGTTGTCCTGTTCCAGAAGTTTGGTGGTGTTCTTGGCACCCTACGAAACCCAGAAAGCTTGCATGAGTAAAAGTAGATGAGGAGGTGGGAAGCCCTTCCGACACACTCCATGGGAGTTATGCCCAGGTGAGGGACCCAGCATCAAACCCCTGCTCCTCCTGAGAATGCTGTTACCTGGGGTGGAAAATCCTTCACTGGGGCAAAGACGGTGGGTCTCACCCTGTGCTGACTATGTGTCCCTCGTTTCCATCCTTCTCCACCACAGCCTTCCTGGCAGACTGTTGAAAATTGCCTGTATCCTTAAAAACACTCTATGTTGACTAAAAATGGCTTTTTTTATTCTTTTGGTTTCTACCAGGAAACATTCCCCAGCCATTTTTTTAATCGCCTCATTTACTAAACAAAATGAGTGTAGAGAAAACAAACAAAACAAAACTCCTCCCTATGTGGGAGGAGTGGGGAAGAGAGGTCATTAGACCAAACTCTCTGTCTACATACATCTCAGACCTTGTGACAAAGTGAACCATGGCACTTGGGTTTTATTTGACTTGCTCAGGTTTTTTTTTAAGTCTACTTTCATAACTGTTCACCTCATAAAAATCAATTATTTATATAGGAAACATTTTCCAGATTCAAGCTAGGATGAAGAAAGACGTATCAGAATGCAAATCTCAAGGACAGTAAATGCTGCATAGAGAGAAGTTCCAGCAATGAGCAGCTGAAGTGGCCTTTTCCTGAGACAGACCTTGTCCTAAGACCAGACTAATACTGTCAAATAATAAAAACTGGGGTACTTACATATAGAGAAGTGGAATAAGATCAGTTTTGATATCTGAATTAGCCCCAAAGATTTGATCTAGAGGTGTCCCAGGCAAATTGTTGGCTTTTGGCTCCGTCTCTTAGAGGAAGGGAATGCCTTGGCAGCCGCTGCGTCTCAAGCACGCAGCCTATGAGAGTGGTCTTAACTCTAAGGAGTCTGCCTTTCTGTCACCTCACAAAATAAAAGGGCAAAGCTGCAGCAGCATCATGACTCCAGAGAGGCTGAGCAGGTGAAGGGAGATGTTCCCAGGTGCATGAGCAGGGAGGTGTTACCCAGACACCTCCGAACAGTTGATTGTGGTGCCCTCCTACCTGTATCCTAAGGCACATACTTAGGGGGCAAGGGATGTGCTCTGGGAGGGGGACAGATCCTGGAGATCAGGCCAGCTACTGCTCCCCTCTCCAGCCCAGCCACGTGATGCTGCTCAGAGCAGTGCTTTGCTGCACATCACAGCGCATTCCCTGGGGAATGGGAGCTACAGGGCATGTGCATGGGAACTGCTGCTGGGGAAACAAAGAACAGTGCCTTGCCGAAAAAGCAATGTGTCTTATGCACCATGCAAAAAAAATCCATCTGGCCAACCAGTCCTCAGGTAAACTGAAATTACTTTATCCTCACTGTTACCCAAAGTGGGAGCCATATGTACAATCTGCCAATCCTGTAAAATAGGAAAAGTGTCACATCATTTTATCTGTTTACTCTGTTATCACCAGAGCTGCTTCAGTAAGCCATGCCAGGAGGAAAGTCCTCTTTTGAAGTAAACCTGTTATGAACTAGAGTAGAAGGCTTGTAAAAAAATGACTGGTTCTAATCCAAACTCACAGAACAGAAAGAGAAAAAAAAAATAACATGAGACACACAGTATTTCTGCATGTGTAAGAGGGTATTAAATTGACTAGTGACAAACTTTAACCAGAACCACAGTATTACTCAGAGCAGCCTGTCCAGGCATGCAGAAATCATGGTCAGAGAGTCTCTCAGTCAGTAGAGGTGAACAGGGATGCCAAGAAAGACAAGTCTTTGCCGGTCCTGCTTTATGTGGAGGATCCTCTTATGAATGGTTTTAATAAAGACTGGATTGATTGTTCTGGAGTCCATCAGGCTAATAATAAACGTTTATGGTCCTGACTCAGTCATCTAGAACACATTCCACAAGGCACTTAGAGGCAACTGTACAAGACAGCCAGACGCATATCTGTCATATTCTAATGACGTCCGTTAATCATGCACTAATCATGTGCAAGTCAAAACTTAAGAGAAAGTGGGATCTCTGCATCTTTTTAACCAGTCAGGAGGTGGAATAATAATTTTGTCCTTGTAGAGCGAGGCCAGCACTTGGGAGATGTCAGTTCAGATCCTGATTCTGCGGTTGATGTCCATGTGCGTCCTGGAATAAATCATTTCAGGATGTCACCACAGTGCCGAACAGACCTCTCAGCTCTCCTGTTTCCTGGGCACAGACAGAAACAGAGGTGAATACAAGGAAGACATAACCATAAAAAACCAAATTAAGATAAAGCCAGATTCCTCTGCTGCTTAATCATGTAAACGTACAAATATAGGTTGACGACAATGACTCAAAGGAAACAATGACCTTATCAACATTCTTCGATAGACTTGAGCCATAAATTAAAATAAATTATCTACTGACATTCCTTATCATCTCCCTAGCATCTACTGGAGAACTCAATTTACCTCCATGTATCTGTTTCCTCTAGCACACTCAGCATCAGGAAAGTCTGTTGTCCCTCCATAGGCTCCCTTTACTCTGCTGGCAGCACACTACAGTATTTCCAGTCATTGCATCAACCTTACCTAGGCTTTCAGATGGTAGCTCTAGCTCTGCACTACCTAGCAAAGCATGGCCAGCGTAGAAAACCATCTCTCTCTGTTTTTTTTTGCTTCCTGAGTTGCAGCTTTACCTCCATTTTCAATCACTGCAGAACTGGTTTGCACTCCTAAGACACAGTCCCAGGGGAGTTTTTTCAGTCAGATCCCCACGCCCACTGAGCAGTGTCTGGAAAGAGCCCCATCTCTTATCACTTAGAGGTTGGGAGCTCAAGGGCACACAAGGAGTCATCCAGAATCTCTTTGCATACTTACATTGGCCATGAATCTGCTGATCCTGGCACAAGCGTCTGCAGTGGGACAGGGAACACTAATGTGGTGGGAAAGCCCACTGTGAAAGGAAAACTGCGGGGATGGGACGAGCTTTAGACCTCCGGCTTGTGCGTGTTTGAAGTTAAGCCAGAGGACTTAAGGGGCCACTCTTCCTATCAAGATAGAGTCATTCTGTTTTACAAGCAGGTTGTTGTTAAAACCAGTTCTCAGGGGAAAGAAGAACAGCACTTCTAATTGCTTGGCAACTTGTCCTAAACTAAATGTAGGCTTCCTAGCTTATTGGAAGTTTGAGTATTTGACATGTGCCTTAATTTTCATTTGGAATTGAGACAAACATATTTTTTAGTTTCCTAAGAAAAGCTAATTCTAAAAATTACTATCAAGATTCAAAAAATTTTTTTAAAAACAAAAAGTATACTTTTGGGAATTTTCCAGAATGAAAACTTTTTTTTTTCTTTCTCTTCCCAGGGAAAAAGTTGCTTAGAGACAAGACAATTTTAAAATATTTTTTTCAAGAGAACCAAAAATTGACCCAGCATTTCCTGTTAGCCCTATTAATAATCATAAATATGAGACCATGAAGACACCATTCCATCTGCATGGGAATTTTAAAAAAGAGGCATCAGGAAGAGAAATCCTTGCTTTCTAAATGATAAATCAAGGGGGAAAAAAAGCCCAGTACCTTCCTTAGAAGGAAAATTTAACAGAATGGGAGGAAAGGAATTATCTGAAACAAATCAATAATAAAAAATCCCAGTCAACTGTGTGCTTAGTCAAACTTTGTCCGTCACAGGAGACCTGAGCTGGTGAGGCTGTAAGGGTTTTCACAAGGGCTGGCTGACAAGCCTGGCTTGGTTTCCTGGTGTCACAGACCTCAGCTAATCTCAGCTAACCACATTGAACCCTCTGCTATGAGACAGGGCTGAGTGGAGCAAGCATCTTCTCTCCAACTGCTCCAGTCCGAGTTGGCCTCAGGGGATAGAGTGACCCCCTTGCTGTCATGTAGACGCGTGTCCAAATCTCTCTCTGGCACAGCTCACTAGCCTCCCTTGAGCAGCAAAAACACTGGCTGCACCTTGAGAGGGTGAGTTTGGTAATCTTCATAGAGGTTTAGCAACACTCAAGTCATAGTAGGCAAAGCAGGGTTGTATATTTTTTGCTCCAAACCAACCTGCTGCATCTGCAGTGCTGCTCGTACCCTGTAGCATCTACTTTACCCTGCTGGCACAGCTGTGCATGAGATACCTTACACTCTTTAAGACATTGCACAACCCTCTGGCAGGATTGTTTATCTTCTGTGGAGATAACCATGACAACCAGAAATTTTAAAATCAGATATTGGTTGTCTGCAGTCACCACAGATGGTAGGTTACTCACACAGAGCTCAAAGCCCTTCTCCCCCTTCTTTGCCAAAACACATTGTACCCCAAGGGCCCCACAGATTTCAGTGGGGCTCTTCCCAGAATCGCACACTGAGTCACTGTGAGTAAGTGCAGCATCTGCCCCTCACTCTCCGCTGGTCTCATGGGTCGTCTGGCTTTGCTCTTATGAGTAAGGTCTCCATCACCAGACCTGGGGTCAGAGCTGGGGAGCCAGTCTAGGTGACCCAGGCACACAGCAGTGCATCCTGGGAGCTTAGCAGCCAGCATCAGTGGGGCTGAACATCCCAGTGACAGATTTCAAGAGCAGGGAAGAGAGCTGCACTCGCTGGGTCTGCGCCCTAAAGGGACACCAGCAGGGGATTTCAACCAGCAAACCCCACACCAAGCCCAGAACAGCCATTGGGGTGAGATTCTGTCCTTCCAAAACTTGTGATCTCCCACACCTCCCTACCCGCCACTTGGGAAGAGAAAGCACTAAACTGTGTTTTCCCCCCAAAATTCCTTTCATATCCAGCAATATCTGTGCTTTGCAGAAAACAGTAGGAATGATGAGTTACAGAGATGTCCCATACTGCGAGGTCAGGTTTTCCCAGACATTTCAGCACCTCATAATACATAAGGAGAGTTAGGCATTTATACCTCTTTAGGCATACGAGCCCTGGCTCCTTCTCATAGGCTGCACACAAAGTGCTTTTATGGGCAGACAAGCAGACGTGGTTCACCAGCACCCCTGAAAATTCACATTGAAAAGAAAAGCATTTTCCCAACTGGCTGCTGCTTGTAACGCACCTCTGCCATCACTTTATTCACGTTTTGGTGCTACCTGTGGGATTTGTTCCAGCTGTGTTTGGCACCGTGAGAAGCACGCAAGGACAGGCAATGGTCAGAGAGCAGACTGGAAGTGAATCTGTGGTCGTCTTCCTGTGATTTCTTCCCCTCCTGCCTCCGTTTGTTCACTTTTCCACAGAAGAAAAAGTAGTGGTTGACATAAGTTAGATCTGGGAGAGGGACAGGGATTTTTTTTTTTTAAAAAGATAAAATCCAGTTACAGGAAAAGAAATTCCAGTTACAGAAAAATTTTCACTTTCTGTAAAAAAGGTGTTTTGGCCAGAAACAGTTTTCACCAGGTGTGACCCATGTTTATGTCAGTATCTTCCCCATCTCATAGTATTTTTAGCCATATTTACCAGAGACATGTTTCAGTAGCAGCATTGCCTGTTCCAAGATTAACTCCCTGCAGACTGCCCTCCTCCCCACCATGTATCTAGCTTTACTGAACGCGTTCCTAATTCAATTAGGGGCAGCTGTGTGTAAGGATGAGCCCGAGGAGACCTTGGGTAGAATAACTGATGCCTGAGTTCAGGGGCAGGCAAGCCCATTCTGAGCCCTTACCATCATTTGAGGCATGGGCTTACAGTTTTTGCTCAGTTGGGTATTTTGCAATGTTTGGGGCACAAAGATTTGAGTGCTGCTTCCACACAAGCAGGCACAGACAGATGAAGCCAGCGTGTACTCCTTCACCCTTAGCGCCACCCTGTCTTTCTGCTTGCTTATGCCCAGTTGTAGATGTCAGGGAGAAAATAAAATAGGTGAATGCATGCAAATAAAGGAAAGAGAGAGAGTAAAGAAAGGAAACACCCTGAAGACAGAAGTCTGTGTCTGCTGCCAATCACTATAACAATAATGGCCATCAAGTGCAGACACAGATTACTCTGCTGTCTCCCGCCTGGCTGGCCACACAGTCAGGACTTTAGTCCAACACATCAGTTAGAAAGTCAAAGACATTGAACTTGGGACCTCAGGTTCTCTGATAAAGTGCGACAGCCAGACCAAGAGCTGGGAACCAGCTACCTTTTACACACTGCGAGTAAGCCCAGCTTCATGCTGATATTTAAAAGATCTTTGCCCTTCAGCTTGAACAGGAAATGTTAAAATGGAAAATATGCAGCTTAAAGGAAGGGGTGAGGCTCAATTGAAACATAAGAATGTACATAAGGATAGGAAACAACAGGTTGTTAAGAAACTACAACTCAGTTGTTAAAAAAAAATCAAGGCCCAATATAGATTTTATTTCCCCTCATTAGATATCAGCAGAAATTATTTTTCCTTCTTTTTTTTTAATGTTCTGCCGTGAGCAGAGGACACTGTTTCTCCCTGCCATGTCCTGGAGTGTTGCTGTGTTTTGCCAGCCACTGCAGAGCAGAGAGTCCCTTCCCTGAGCACAGGGCTTTCCCTGGAAGCTGGAAAGCAATGCCTAGAGAGGAGCCAGGGGACAGTTGCTGCCAGAGGCACAGTGCATTCAGAGCTGCACGGACCACCAGCACCTCATTTTTAGGTGATGCCTATGCTAGTAAGTTGAGCAATGCCAAGGCATGAGCTTGAGTGCTTTGCTGGTTATGGCAAAAGAGTACATACAGGTCTGAGACCTCTTGAGGGACACAGGTAGAGATTTTCAGATTCCCAAAGGCTTCCTGATTCAAGTATCCTACAGCAAAGGCCAGGGTGCTACTAGGTAGACCAGCGGCAAAACTTTCTCTGCATGCATGGCTCTGAGATTTGGTGCCTTCTGGATTAGGTAGCAGCTGAGAAAGGTGATGTTTTAGCAGCAAGTTCTGGACTGGGGCACCTCTTTTCCTCTCAAGTCCTGCCCTAGAATCCAAAGTCCTTTTTATATAGTCAGAGCTGCTTGTGTAAATCAGCAACACCTCTCCCACATACACATTTCCTTTGATCACTGACTTCAGTGGGGTGGGATGCCAGCCCAAATGCCAGCCCAAGACATATGCAGAGATCAGTCCAAAGGATCAATCTACTGTCATGCAGGTGCTTGGTAGCTTTAATGCCACTGATCCACATGTGTCCCAAACAGCATCACTGATGTCAGGTTAAACTTACCTGTCCCACTTCCTTGCTTAGTAAACATTTCCTTTCTTTATTATATCCGTACTGCCAGATGGCAAGAGGGGAAAAAATTAACTCAGTATTATTAACAGTATTATAGCCTTACAGCCTTGCCATTTAAGTCTAATTAGAGAGAGAGTAACTGCCAAGACATACAGTGTCTGACAGCCAGCTGGGCTCACCCCAGCACATTGGCAGGACTGGACTGCTGATGCAGGGGAAAGCCTCCTTCTCCAGACCTCAGCGACAACACTGAACCTGCTAGTAACTGCTCTGAACTAACAATCTCTCTCTTTGAAACACTGCTGATGGATAGATGCCAGCATGCTGGAGGTGCTGCTGTGCAGACGCTTCGCTCACCCAGCTGCAATCTGCAGCAGGCTGGCAGGACAACCGTGTCTCTGCCTGGGGATATGAACAGCTTCTGAGATGAGGGAGACCCTGGTTTTCTGCCTCAGTTGTGCTCAGCCCCTCAGAAAACTCACTGCCTCATCAGAAGTTGTGGTTTCTTCACTTCCTCCCACCAGTGCCCAAAGCCAGGTTCCCACAGGGAGCATAGCTGAAGGGGTCCCTGAAGGCACAGAGGACTTGGGCCAAGTTACATCAGTGTGAGGACATGGCATCTTATTTCAGTCCCTCTGTCTCATCGTCATGGGGGTAGAAGACCTTTCTTGCCTCCCAGGTACTGTCCCAGACTTTCTATGGGACACCGATTTTTAAAGCTACACCAGTTCCTAGGAGGAGCCCAGTCTTGGAGTTTGCACTGCACAAAGGCAGATAGCTCTGACCTTTGAATTGGAGCACAAATCCCAAAAAGGGCATATGCCTTTCATAGTGTGTCCTGTGCCTTGTTATGTGACCTGGCACTTTTTTGAAATGTCTGAGCCTGACATGAGATCAGCTCTTCTCGCATAGCACTGATGGACATCAGTATAATTCCAACAGTGTCCAGAGAATTACTGTTTTCTCACCAGCATTATGGCCAAGAAAAACCCCAGCACTGAAGTGAGAGAATTCTGGGAACTAGCTAAGGGGCTGAGCAAAGACAGCTGTGGGTGTCTCAGCAGTGTAGTCACATTCAGACCTTGCTGTTGAAGACTGATTGCAGCTGCTTCCACTGCAATCAGAAAGGTGAGGGCATATGGGAAGAACGGCTGTTTTTAAGGAAAGTAATCTCCACTCAGCTGCAGTTTTCTGCTGCTTCTCCACATCACATCTCTTGATTGCAGTCTCCATAAGCAGCCTGAAGTGAGTGAAGGCAGCAGAAAGAGAATCAGCAGCACAAGCAACTCACAGCCCAGGAAACACTTAATTCGCTCAGCTCTGAAGCTGGACTTGAATCCAGGTTCTTCCTTCATTCCTTCCCATGCTAAAAGACTACTAGCTGATTTTACCAGGAGGTTCTCATCTCCCTATGGCTTGTACTGGACTCTGGGCAACTGCTCAGGCTGTTCACTGCCTCTGCTGGGGAGAGAGAAAGTAAAATGCGATAAAATGACATTGATGGGCTCTGGCTCCTGCCATTGCTGTAACAGTACTGTTATTCCTCCACCTATCCAAACAACATACAGGATCTGCCAGCACAAGAGAGCTGAGGCACAAAGTGGGCACCCTGAGGAGCATCCTCAGGTTGAAGAAGATCGTACAGTGCAGGAGCACATAGTCCTGGCTGCAGCACTGGGGCTGATTGCTCATTGGCCTTGGCACCAAGTCCAAGGTTGTAGAGCATAGTTTGTGGTAACAGCAATTTATGGTAAAGTCCTTCCAATGCTGGCAAAGCTGGGATGTGCCAGTGCTGTTATTTCTTTGCATACTAGGTCCCAGACGGCATCTTCACAGGGACATAAACAACAATGGCAGGAAAGAGGATGGGATACTCAGTGCTGTTAGCCTGCCTGGTGTGTGTCTCAGACACGCACCTGGACTCTTAGGAGAAGCTGTCACAAAGCGGAGATGTCCAGCACAGGTTGTGTGTGGAGTAATTCAAAAGCAGGTGTTTCTAGGCTGCAAGCAGAGATGACTGAAAACATTCCAGCTATCCTGCAGTAATGCGTGCTCTGTGAGATTGCACTAAGATAAACTCTCAGCCTTTTGTCTGAAGTCAAACATTGTTTTTTACCTCTCAGGGAAGAAGTAACCCATCTCACAGCATCATTACTCTACACCTTTAGCATTCTGCTTCATTTTACAGGTTGTACAAGACAGTAGCATGTTCTCACCCAGTTTAATAGGGCATTTAGAGATGTTTGCTTAATGAGAGAAAAAAATCCCAAACTTCTCAGTATGAACATTGACTGCCTTGAGCAAAGCTACTGCTAGACGCCTTAGGTCAAGGTTAGGACCTTTCTTCTACCCGCACTTTGGATGATTTGCCCTCATCTTTTTAGCTTAGTTATCATCCTCATCCCTGTGGTTGTGACTCTATCAGCACCCAGTCCTAGAACCAGATCTGGCCTTGAGCAGGTATTTTAAGCTGTTGTTGTTTGCACTTGGTGTTAGTGACATGCTTCCAGAAGCCAGAGTTTGTACTAGCATACCCAAGTCTTGTTCCTGTGCTTAACTCCATTGGTGCAAAGAAAATTGCTCCCTGCTTGCCTGTGAGCATGCACAGAGGAGGATGGGTCAGGAGCTTATGAGCTGCTGGGATCAATGGGACATGCGCCTCTCACAGGGCAGGGTCCTGCCAGCTGAGCCACAGTGCCTGCAGCAAGGCTCACTTTTCCAGGCAGCTGAAGGAGTATAAATGACTGTGTTACTGTGTGGCTGGATAATCACTGCGGGTTAGATTTCCAAGCACTGATTCCCTCTGACAAATTTTATTAAAGGCCACAAATTGTAGGTCACCTAGCCTTCCAGGAGACATATGCGGCTGGATCTTCCAAAGTAACATCCCCTCAATACGTAGCATGGCTTGAAGATCTGGTGAAAACCTATTGCTGGCTTCAAGTAAACTGTATTCCTTTGAAAATCTAGCTAGGCAGGTTCTGTAGGATGTCACAGAGTCACATAGAGTCACACAATGTAGAAGAGGAGTCTGAGAAGCTCAAAAATAAGTTGGCCTTTGAAAGAGAAGAGACCACCACCACTGGGCTACCAAAGAGTTGGAGGGCAGGCACTCTCAGGTGTATTGGGTTTTCTGTGAGGGGTTTTTGGTTGTGTCTTTTGTAACTGTGTGGTTGGTGACTTTCGGTACTCAAGAGGACATCAGGAAAGGGATAGACCAGC
This sequence comes from Mesitornis unicolor, assembly GCF_000695765.1. Taxonomy (NCBI): domain Eukaryota; kingdom Metazoa; phylum Chordata; class Aves; order Mesitornithiformes; family Mesitornithidae; genus Mesitornis; species Mesitornis unicolor. Next base: position 30,124 of record NW_010207203.1, read on the forward strand.
CCAGAGCAGGCCAGCTTATCCACAGCTAATGATTTCATATGGTCCTTATGCCCTCACAGCTCTGGAAGAGGATTTGCTTCTTGAGCAACTATGATTTCAAACAGAATGGTGGTTTCCAGAGGACTCATTACTAGATGAGGGAGGTGGTCTAAAAGACAGTTTTACAGCATCTGCCACAGCCAACTATTAACGCCACACTACAGATCTTTTGTTAGGAAGAACAGCCCTTTTCTCAAATGGCAAAAAGAAAAGAACTAGCAGTGGCCATATAGCTTTATGGAATGGTTGTTTCAGTTGGAGCTTGCTGTGTGTTGAACATTTTCAGGAAATTAAGTATTATTAACTAATTAACTAATTACATTAGCCAAATTGTCTACATCACATCTCATAAAGCCAACAAATGCTACAATCTGTTGCTGTTCTTCAGTCAGATAAAGAAGAGCAAATAACTTATTTTTCTCCCTAACTTAATGCAAGCCTAACAAACTTTCAAAAGATGTTTTCAATACATTGTTAGCTGGGCTTGGTTTTAAGCTAGGTACATTTTGGCAAGCCATCTTTTAACTTAAATAAGCAGGAATATAAGACTTCTAAAAGCTTTTTGATTAAAAGTTTTAAATAAAGCCCTTAGATTCTTTTGGTCTACCTGATACAATAATTACAAGCACTGTAAGCTAGCTGATAGATCCAACAACAATAGTGATGGTGGCTTTTAAAAATACAGCTCAAGCATTATACAAAAGGAAAAAAACTTTGTAATGTAATGATCTATAATAAAGTGACTGAAGTCTAAGAGACATTCTGAGTTGGTTATTTTAAATCACTAACTTCGTAGCCAGCATCAAAGGCAAAAAATAGATATACATCTATTTCCTTCAGTAATTCTATGTTAAAGCTCAACTAAATCCATCTGTTAAAACTTACTTTCTCGGAAGAATAATCCTGCCACTTCCTAGTACATTTTGCATTTCAGTCCAAAATTACTTGTTGCACCAAAGCTACTCAAAATTCCTCTATCAGCTGTTTGAATTAAACAATGCTTTGGCCATTGACCTGCCTTGCCTGCTGTCAGAATAAGAGTGCCGATTATGACACAATACTAACTGGCCTAATTATTAACCAGCTTTTACACATGTAGCCTGTACACGCAATTTTGACAGAGCTTTACTGTATGAAGAGTATGAAGGGTGTGGTTAGTACCACAACTATTCAGGACAAGGAAAGATCCCCCTGTAGAATGCACACTAGATCAAATTGCTTTGGGTTTTGACTTACTTAGATGCATTACGTATCTTCCAAAGTACTCTCAAAATTTTGGGCAAACTGAAATTAAAAAGTAATATGTTACAATTAACCCAAACCTAAATGTCTCTGTCTTTTTACTTGGATGTTATTTAAAATTATTTTCATAAAGGAGTTTTACAACAAAGTTCATTCACATAAATGCATCTTCTAAAAAGTGTAGTTTAGGACAAAGAGTTCAGTGAAAATGCAACAGTCATAAAACAGAACAGTTTTGTCAAGTCTGAAAAAACAGTCCAGAAGCAATTTCCTCAAAGGGTCCATCTTTAACTTAACTTCAACTCCATGATGGTGGGATGTATCAGTAAGTTGCTCTGAAGGCCAGACCATGATTCCACAGTCAGACTTACCAGGTAACCAGTACCACACATTCAGTCTGGATCAGACCTGGTTGCGCAGAGTCATGCGTCTATTTACATAGCCAAGATACCCCACAGAAAACTTAACCCCAGCTTGAACTTTTTTGACAGTTCAACATCAGGTGCAGTGGGAAAGACTGTACTTTAAACCTTAGCCTACAGCATTAACCCACCAACCTTTCCTAACAGATCTGAGCAGCAGGATAGGTTTATGCTGGATCAACACACTCTATGGTGTGGCCTCAGCACTGTTGATCTGATACTAGGAAACCAAAAGAACTGAATTTGCAGCATCAAAATGCTGTTTTGTAGCTGATCTTATTAATTTGGCAGAGAGTGGATTACATTTCTCTCTTTTACAGGAGCTAAATACCTTATCATTTTTCCTCTTGCAGATATCCCCCTCTGCTTTACGGGCAGAAGCTGTCTCTTCCTTCTGCTTGTTTAAGTAGTTGGCATAATTGAATGAAATCTAGAACAACTGTTATCAGCTCATACTTCGTCTGAAGTCTGTTGCTTCAGCCCTGTGTGCCTGATTATTTTCCAGTTTTCCAGCTAATTTAGTCCAATAAAATGGATTGTTTTTCACCACAAACTGTACCTAATTTACAGCCTTAGACCTGCACAGCTATAACTCAACAGTTACTTCTTTTGAAATAACAACTTAACCAGACCTGTGCTTTTACTGTAAATATCTTAAAACAAAAGAAGCCTGGTGTGTTTCGTTGCTGCTTATCTTTGCAAATGGACATCTAGAGAAGCCATAACAGAAGGGGCCTCTGGGGAGGCTGCATTAAACCTGGCTACTCCTACTTCCTGACCAGGACTGTCAGTCCTACACTCTATTGCAAATACCCAGTTTCCACAGAGGAGAGGGTTGCATAGTTTCAGTAAAATCTCCCTCTGCCTGCTTTTCTGGATGATTCTGGTAAGTCTTTCCCTCCAGATCAGGGAACAGGACTCCACAAACAGCAGCATTCCCAACCAGCTGCAGCCCAGCCTTGGTTTCTTAGGGTATAGCATTGCCTGGTTTTTATTCAGACATTTTGTTCCCAAATTTTATCACTCTGTTTTATATGGTAGGCATGGTCAGAGCCTTTGTGATATAGGAACAGTATCACCAAGATTTCTCTCCAAAGAAAAAGCACTATGGAGCAGGAGAATCAGGTATGCATGCTAAGCAAAAGAATGCTGTGTTTTTCACCTGGACACTTCAGTTATGGAGAAATAACTAAAAATTGGGTGTGGGTGGGAGAAAAGCTTGTACTTTCAATCTTTTTCCCCATTTTTAACTACACAAGAAGTAGCACTGTTTTGATCATATATCACTGACCTCTAGGCTGCTATGTGGATTAGTATCAATCTGTGGTTTCTCAGAGATTAAAAGCACAGAGGAAAAGCTGAATTAAAAGCCATCAATATGAATGATGATGGTTTTTTGCAAGCAGTTAGGCATTAGAAGAGCTGCTCAATTTTAAGTCATTTAACCTGCTTTACTCACACAATTCTCCTCTGGTAAGCATATTTACATCTCTTTTATCTTTAAATAAACTGGTTTGGCCCAAGGAAGCAAATATATAGGTTGAATCCAAGGGCTGAACTAGAAGAAGTACATGCTCCTGGGGCATTTGCACAAGCATCCTTTTAAATTCCTTCAGGTGAAAAGTCATAAAAACCTTTGTGCTATAGGCAAGTCACTGGGGGCCTAACTTCCCTGCACCCTGGGCACTTAGATGCTGGTGAGACACTGGGGTGAGAAAGGCATAGAGCAGCAGGTCTTCACCAGCCAAGCTGAGTTATCCACAGACCAGGTGTCTATATGGACCCTAATAAGCTCTGGCAGGCTCCTGCAGAGAGGTGTCATTGATGGGAGCTCTGTGTGACTCAGCATTAGTTTTGGTTGTGGAGATGGCTTGAACTGAGGAGTTCAATATGAATTCCACCTTCCCTCCCAATCCAGGAAAGTCTTGGGTTCCCCACAGAAACCACCAAGTCTCTTCTGGCCTGCATGTCCCACCAGTGGAAGTCGAGTATTGACTAGGGCTGTCAGTGAGAGGGATGCTATCTGCCATTTGGGCTCCATGGCTCTAAGGCCTTTGAGTCCTGACACAACGCTTTCAGCTCAAACTCTCCACTCACCTGAGTCCTGATAATAAGAAAAAGAAAAAAGAAGAAAAAAAGACCTTCTCATTTTGCAGAAATCTTCCCTCTTTCTAAAATGTTACCCCCAGCCTTTAGCATATTTGAAACTGGGATCTGACCCAGAAAGTACAAGCCTGACATTTCATCCTTACCTGAGATGAATCACATGACACCACAAATCTTTTTTAACATTCATTTCCACATTTTCCTCTAGTACCAAGATAAAGTGGCACCAAACTCTGCAATGTTTCTGTTTTATGGAGAGACAATAAATCACTGCTAAGTCCTTATTACAAGACTAATCAATCATTTTACATTGTTGCAGAGGTCCAGAGATTAATGCATTAATTATTACCATGTCTTAAAACCATTTAAATTACCTTCTCTTGATAACATAACTTTAGTATACAAGGTAACCTATATTCTATTTATGGCATGAGTTGATCTGATAATTCACAAGCTACCTAAAATTCTGGAAATATGAAAGATTATTTATAAATTAAGGTCACAGGGAGAAGAATTGAAATACAGTGCAGTGAAATCCCTTTTATTTCTGAGGGACAGGAAATTTCAGAAACAATAGTGCCTCTTGCCTCTAAGGTAGATCATTCTCTATGAAACATTATAGCTGTGCCGTACTCAAGAGCAGTCCTGCAGTAACAAATTAATTTAGTCACACAGGAAAAGAAAACAGTTTTACAAAACATTTCACACTTGAAGCGTTTATTTTAACTCATCTTCAAAGAAAATTGACAACATTTCTACCCTTTTAGTCCCACTTGCCAGGAGGTAGCTGTGAGTGCTACCCACCATGCTCAGAGGTGGAGATTTTCACTGCTGTGAAACTTCCCAAGTTTCGTAGTAAGAAGAAGCTGCAGAAAAAAGCTTGCAAGGTGGTTGCCCCATAATTTCATATATTCAAAATAACATGTTGTACTTGGCAGCCATTCAGTATTTGACTTCAGCTGTGAGCCTGCAGTAATAAGGCAGCAGCAGGGTGACTAAAGGACAGAGCAACTGCTTTTACTTTGACTCCAAGGTATGACCCAAAGTCTAACTGCCCTCATCCTGTTCACTGGGAGGAAGCAGGGTTGAATGCCATATGTCTATGCCCCAGGCACAAATAGTAAAAGATCTTTTACCACATCTCCATAGATCATAGAAGCAAGGTTGAATTAATCAATCAGGATAACAGATGTTCAGATGGATTTTTAAGGGTCTGACCCCAGCACTTAGATGTTCAAAGAAAGTCAGTTGCCTTCCTTTGCACTAATGTTACAGGGCACAGCAGTAGAGAAACAAGATCTATCTTGTAAGAAATGTCATACCAGCATCCTTATGTGCTTTTCCCCTTGAAGGTCAAACCTTCAGAGGTTAGAAATACATTACTTCATAGAAATAGAGCTGGCTTATGTCCATAAGGCAGCTGGGGGACCCCATCTTCATAGTATCTCCCTACAGCTGTACAGCTTGAAGGTTTGAAATGAAAAATTGCTGCTGGTGGTGGTGTGCCTGCCTAACTACAGGGATGCTCTTAGTTCACTGATCACCATTCATGTGCTAGAGCTCAGTTCTAATTTTGGCTTTATAAACCATCATCTCCAACTACTTTGTGTCATAGTGACACAAAGCATGAAGTCACCAGCTCAGCTGACCACAAGGACAGGTTAATGGCCAGCTGTTCCATGCAATAGCAGCACAAAAACGCTTCGATTAGTGTAGGCAAAGGTAAGTGTAGTGCCAGAAGGGGAAAAAGACACTTGGAAGGTGTTTCAGTATCTGTTGTGTTCTGCCTAGGCTCTTCTGATTAATCTAAAAAATAATCCTTTTCCTAAAAAATACTTCTAAAGCTGATAGCAGTAATTGGCATGTTGAAGACTCAAACAATGTAGAATTTCCAAAAAAAGTGTTGCACTAAGAAGGCTCAGATACCAGAGTATCTGAGAGAGTATTAAATTTTGCACAATAAATCATCTCTTGATAAGGTGAACTAGGTTTTTTTAATGGCACTTAGCCAGGAAGCATTAAAATCCAGCATTATCAATTCCTGCCTAGCCAAAATGAAAGGCTAAATCTTTTCACATAGTGTAGAAGTCAGCAAGCCTTATAGCTAAACCAGTCCCAAACTAACCATGAGTAAAAGGAGCAAATCATGTTCAGCCCTGTTTCTGTTTGAACATTGTGTTTCAGACATGGAACTGCCAGTACTGTGCAGCTCAGCTAATGAGATTTTGACTCCTCTGCCCATGAAAAAATTCATTATATAGGCTTAAGACTCCCTGGGCCAGCTCGTGTATTTTGGCGTTATGCTTTGGCACCTAACAGTCTTAATGGTTTTCCTCTGGTAAATAGTCAGCTAGCTGATCTAATGAGTATTTTTCAGTAAACACAAGGAATTACTCTTTATCTGAAGACACTTCAGCAAGTACTATGATCTTTTCATCTGCAATAGACAGAAAAGAATACAAAACAAGAAGTGAGACACACTCAGGACCCACCTAGATCTGTATCTTATTTCTGATAATGGGCAGTATACAACACCTGGGTAGAGAAAACAGTATGCAGACCCTTGAAATATCCTTCCTGTTAGCTTTGAAAAGCTATACTTCAAATACATATATATATTTTTTTTTTTCAAAGCTGCTTCTTGGCAGGTGTAAAAATCATTACAATTGAAAAAGAAAAGGAATTTATTTTCTGGAAGAATTGTGTCTAGACCAATAAGAAAATACAGAGACTTTCTAAGACAAAGAGCAGTGTGACATACTAACTGAGATGGAAAATTGGTGCTTTGGAAACATCATTCCCAAGGAAAATGTCAGCAAACAAACCAGCAGCTAGTTAGGAAATTAACAGGGACTTGCTGGTGTTAACTAACTTGCACACGCGTGTGCACTGGATATCACAGAGGTACTTTTGCATTTGTGAGAAAGCTTTGTGTGTGGTAGGTAATAAGCTGGTGCTGGTTCCTGTGCAGCAGGGAGTTTACCTTCAGACCTTTGGTGAGCTAATGAAGGAGTTCCCTTGATGTCCAACTGCCACGAATAAACAAGAGAGCAGGAAGGCAGGGACAAGGCAATCAACGAGAGGCCCAGCCTCTTCAGGAGTGTGAAGAGCATGCATTACACACCACTTTGCTTTTCCACAGCCAGAAAATCTAGGGCTACCCTGCCCAGGGGAACATTTCTCAACCCAGACCAACCTCAGCTCTTTGCAGCCTCTCTGCAGATCACCCACACGGGTCACTTGGGGACAGGGAGACATGGGATCTGGGGGAATCGGCTGGGCCCACGTGTGTTTTTTCTGTGACTCTTCCCTACAAGGGAAAAGCACCTTTGAGCCCTTCCTCACTGTAAAGACTCCAACTGAGAAAGCTTCCTGGACCTGCACCATTAGCTCCCTTCCTTAAAATCCCTCCTTTTGTTTGAAGGAGCATATTTGGGTTGGCTCATGCAAAGGTTCTCCATCTTATCTAAACAGTGCATTAAAATCTTCCTGGCAAATGCCAGGCATGCACTGAAGCAAAGGAAGCAAATGCATGTTTGTTCTTCACATGAGGGTTGGGTTTTTACGGTGGTTGGCAGGATGGAAATGTCAGCGTGCTCAAAGCATCCGCACGAGAGGTAGTCACACTCCAGGAGCAGGATAAGTCTGCCTGTCTGTGACACGTGTGCCACGGCAACTGCTGACAGTCGTCCCTCTGACATCGCCTCAAGGGCAAGTGCGGTTGTTGTTATCTTCACTCTACAGGTGGGAAACCAAGAGTCAGTGTAAGAGCAGCAGGTTTAACATCTTTATCAATGATCTGGATGA
>NW_010207204.1:0-297 GCF_000695765.1 Mesitornis unicolor
CCCTGCCCGGGGAAAAAATCCCAGGCAGCTTTGATCCCGCTCTCACATCTCCACGCCGCTGCCCGGCACCCCGGCCCTCTCCACCCGGGAAGATCAGAATTCAGCACCCCTACAGCCAAGGAGCCATCCCGGGTCTGGGCACCCCTTTCCCCTGGTTGCTTGCTGAGGAGAGGCAGCGGGATGTCTCCTTAGACCAGAAATCACTCTGTCCGCAGACAAAACACCCAAAAATCGGCCGGGAAGGTTTTATCAAAGCGCCTGCTTCCTTGAAGACCCCTCTCACACTCGCACACACCC
>NW_010207204.1:346-1466 GCF_000695765.1 Mesitornis unicolor
TCTTCCTTTCTCCCTTTCTTCTTTTCTTTCCCCCTTTCTCTCTTTCTTTCTCCCTTTCTTTCTCTCTTTCTCTTTCTCTCTTTCTTTGTTTTCTCTTTTCACAGCCAGAGATTTCACTCTGGACTTTCGCACGCGAGGTTAATCGGAAAAATACATATAGATGGTCGGCGCAGATTTATCCTGTAAATTCGTATATACAGTGCCGGGGAGTTGTAAGGGCAGAGCTAAAGCCCCTTCAAACCCCCAACAAGCGCTTTAGGCTGTAAGCGCTCGCAAGTTTGGCAAGGGGGAGAAGCCAGGCGGTGTAGAGCATCCCGAAGTGGTGGGTATCGATACAAAACTTCTGCCCCTGTACCACGCCGTCCCGCTATAGCCACAGCTTCCGTTTAACTGGTAGTCAGCGACAGATAACCCGTAAAAAACGGGGAGCCACCTTGGGCGCAAGCCCTGGCTCTGGAGACAACGACGATGGCAGACACGACAAATTTCGCTCCAGGCCTGACTTTTGCAGGGGCTTTCCCCGCCGTCCGACCCCTCTGGTTCCGGGGAGGAGACCTCTTTCTCGGCGGGCGGCGGAGGAGAAGGACGCGGCTGGGAGCGGCTCCCCGCGGGCGGGCGAGCTCGGCGAAGCCCAGGCAGCACCAGGGAACCGAAAAACCTTGGAGAGGGTGGACAGGGCCCTCGTGGTTATGTGTATTGGGGCTGGGGTTGGGAAATAGGATCAATGGAGAAGATTTCGGCTCGATCAGCTGGAGAAAGCCGGCTAATGAAGCAGATCGAAAGATAGCTATCGCCGCAACTCCCTCCAAAAGTTTATTTTTCTTGAGATTTCCGCAGAGAGGCGGGCGCTTCTTTTGAAGTGTAAATGTTTCTAGCTTGGGGTGGGTTAGCGACTAAGGGAGGAGGATCCTCAGATCCTTTTAGAGAAATAGAAAAAAAGAAAAAGAAAAAGAAAAAGAAAAAGAAAAAGAAAAAGAAAAAGAAAAAGAAAAAGAAAAAGAAAAAGAAAAAGAAAAAAGAAAGGCCGAGAGGTTCATTTTAAGTGGGACGGGGAAAAATGCACCCAGAGCTGGTGAAGTGTGCATAGGCTGGGGAGGTGCGTCCCGAGGCGGGGGGGTGG
>NW_010207204.1:1506-1830 GCF_000695765.1 Mesitornis unicolor
TAGGCTCGGGCACAGGCCGGGATTTTTAGTCTGGACAGACAGAAATTGTTCGGTAGATTTAAATGTTGACAAAGCAATTCTTCCAGTAAGTCTGGTGTGGGAAGGGGCACCAGGTGATGTTGTGGTATGTGTGGTGGGGGAAAGGGATGGCGAGTGGTGAGCTTTTTCCTCCTTGTCTTTCCCTTGTCCTTCTCTTCCCTTCTTGAGAAAGCGGTCTTATTCCACCAGGCTCGGGGCTCCCTCGTTTACACAGGTTATCTCCGCGCCCTGGGACTCAAGCTTCGTTTCACAGAGCGCTCACGCTGTCTATTTCTCGAGTCTCTT
>NW_010207204.1:1842-2112 GCF_000695765.1 Mesitornis unicolor
CGCTCACGCTGTCTGTTGCTCGAGTCTCTTATTCCTGCCTTTTTCCTCACTGAGATGGGGAAACAGAAATAGAGAGTGAAAAAAGAATCGCAAAATACTTTTTCGGGAGGATATTTGGGGTCCGCCGGCTCCCCCTGCCCCGGCCCACCACCAAGCTGTTCTCACCGCACAATCAACAGTTATAGAGGCCCAAGAGCAGCTCTGTGAGAGACAAAGTGACCTCCCCAGGTGTTAATGATTGCGCAGGGAGGGAGGCGGTAAGGAAGCTCC
>NW_010207205.1:0-9468 GCF_000695765.1 Mesitornis unicolor
GGGGCATGGGCTGCCCGCTGAGGCCGCCGGGCTTTGTGGGCAGCGGCTCTCGCTGCCAGGTCCATCACCGGCACAGTCTGAAGTGTCCAGGCGGCGTTGACGCGGCCGGCTCTGCCTCCGCACCCCGTGGCTGGAAGCGCTCGGTGCGTTGTCTCGCCATTCCCTTCTCTCTGCACAGGTGAGGAGTGCTGCTGCCGCCGATCTCGGGGACATCGCTGGGTCTGGGCACGATCCCGTCCCCTCAGGCACCCGTCGAGCTCACTCCAACCAGGGTCGCGGCTCTGGCCGTAGCAGACACCGATTTCTTCACACGCAGCTTTAAGTACAAAACCTCCCTGCACCGGGCGCCTAAATTTCATACCAGCCTCACGAACGCATTCTTCACAGTGATATCTTGTGTATCACATGGTTAGTCACAAAAGTTTTGTGTTGTCAGTTTTAAATTCTTGGCCTTATTTTTGAGACTGAATACTTGGGACAGAAGAGCACATCCTACATACTGGCTCTTCTGGTAGGTTGCTTGCTTTGCCTACAAGAAATACAGCGCCCAGCACAGACGTCAGGGCCTTCATTCACAGAACTGGTGGTGGTTCGTGAGTGCAGATAAGCCTCAATATTGATACAGATCAAAAAAATAGGAACAATTGTTTCACAAGAGGAGGCACTGGCCTATATATTCAATTTCAGATCCTTAGGTAGGATTTGTCTTTGAAGATGATGGGAGCCACACAGAGTTCTGGAAGTGTATTTGAAATGTAATAGCCTCCTCCCTTTTAGAAAAAATAAACATACTTTCTAGAAAAATAGTTAACAATAAACTTTTTCAATGTCAGATCAGATTGCTCAGCAGAACTGACTTTCTGTCTACTTGCAGAAATATTCATAAAGTGAAGGCATAATGTGTAGTTGCTCCAGGACAAAACCAACCATTAAATTTTATATATCTCTGGTGAATTATTATTTTTTATTAACACATGGAATTATGCAAACATAGACAACATCATGAAGTCACATCAGTGAAGGATTAATTTTTAATGTATATTGTTCTCAATGATGTACTGAGTGGTAGAAAGAGCATGACATAAAAAGATATGAAAAAAGAAACACTGACTGACCTTAAGTGAAAGTGAATTATTTTTTCAGTTTATCTCAGTAAAAAGCAAATCTTTACTCCTTTATGCTGCTTTACAATCTTTTCTCAGAACTACAGCATTAATGAAAGCCCTTTGCAACATTAAACTGTGAAACTTGCCTATACTCTACTTACACAATCTGTATATAAATTTACCATACTTTCTCAGGTCTTCTAATATAATAAAATCAATTGATCCATATTCAGCCTATGAAGTAAGAACTCCACTGTCTTTTTTCAGACAACACTATACAAAATATTAGGCTAAGCTGGGAACATCCAATGGGTTAACATTATGGTCTTATTGGTCCCACTACTTTTTCTCAAGCTATTAAAATTATTTTCAGCCTTCCATGAGTAATAAGTACGGCTTCACAGAAAGGATGAGGAAAAATTGCTTCAACAGTATATTATTTTTTTTTTCTATTTATTTCTGAAGATCTGCAGATGACTTTTTTCTTTGAGGTACATAGAGGGCTTCCTTCTTTCTACCAATGGTACGTGAACTTACAGCACCAGTGCGCAAAGCCAACCTGAGGTTAGAGCACCGATATCCCTTTGGAAAGTTGTCAGAAACACTAGTAACACTCCATCCAGACTTGCTCCAGCCTATCTGTCCCTCCTGCAGGACTGGCACTCCTGAAGCAGTATGTGATCACAGCACTTCCACCCACATTCTGCATAAAGATGCAAAAAGCCCTAAGAAAGGAAGTGGGTGATGTTTCTAGACTCTTAATTAAGCCCTGAGCTCAAACTTCACAGTAGAATGACATAATCATAATCCATCAGGTAGCCTGAATGGTAGGGGTTACTGCTGAGAGCCTGTGCAGTCAGGAACACGCAAGGCATGAGGCCCCATCGGAGCAGACAAAAGTAAACCCAAGGTTAGGCTAGCAGTTCAGATGCTCTCTGGCACGCAGTGGAGGTTTATCAGGTTATGCCCTATTTTTCATGTTTTTTTCCATGACAATCTCCCATACAACACATCTTTTCAATGTACATGAGTTTGCTCACTGTGGTTTTCCTCCTCTTGAGATGAGAAATGGAGCCAACAACTCCTTGTGTCCACCATGTGGTTGTTCAAATTCAGTAGGACAGGTCGATCCTTTTTGCCCGAGCGTGGTGTAATAGCTGAGGCAGTCTCGTAAGATGCCGGTGGTTTCACTTCAGTCCCTCTTAAATGGTAAAAAGTAAGCTTCCATTCCCCTGCTTTGCTCATGACGTGCTCTCTGCGCTTCGCATGTATGTCAAAGCTGGTGGCCCATGCCAGAAGAAGCAAGACATAATTCTGACTGCTGCTAATTTTTCAGGCTTCTCAAAGGGATTTAAATGCTTGTCTTCCTAAGCTGGATTGCAGTGGAACTTGAGGCAAGAGATAAGTGCCTATCTTCCCAAAACAGGATCTCCTTAACATGTGTGGGTGAATAAAGTTAAATGCTTTCAGGTTCAGTAGCGAGGTGCTCACAAGATTAGGTAGTGCTGGGAAACAGTCAGTTGGGATTGCATCTGGAATTCATGTGAGTTTTTAAGAACCTGCAAACAATTTTGACAGACATGCTATTTCCCCCCCTCTCTATGCAAAACAGTGTCATTTTAGGTACCCCAAAACTAGACATCATCTTGCCTAATATTTGGCACTTGACCATATCAGGACTGTACAAAGCAGTAAGCTCTTAGGCACCCTATGTAGTAGCCTGGGGAGCGTTTTGTTACCTGGAAGGGCAAAAAAACTTTGCCAGGGGGAGAGGTGTCTGCAAGCTACACAGTAGGAAGTCCCGGGGACTGAGAGCAGGTTCCTCTGCTGTGGGCAATCTGATGGGACACATTTATTTTTCCTTAGTAACGCTGGGGGATATAGTAGATTGGTATAAGACTGACCTTCTGCGTAACAGAACCAGTGCTACAGCATTTGCCTATGAAGGGGCATGGCTTTTGATCCCTCTCAGTCTTTTTCAGATACTTCACTTTTCAAGAAAATAGTCTCATTGGGAAAAACCACAGTAAAGAAAAGAAAGGATTTTTAGCCTAGTATTTAAGTTCGTGGCAACAAAGAGACAGAGTTCCATTCCATATTCCCTGAAGAACTTGTATTTTATAGACTACAGAAGAACAGGACAAAATATGTACTATTAAGTGCAAATAGAGTCCTGGAATAGGGACAACTTTCCCTCTTCAACCAAACACTTAAACCACTTGGCTATTATGCAAAAAGCACAGTGTGCTTATTACTGCCGCTCAGTTTTTCAAAAGTGACTGCTCTGCAGGAGCCATTGAATTTGTGCATCTGAGTATTCAGCGCATGTCGCACTGGAAAGTCTGGAGCATGAGTAGTTGGGACTAGGTTTGCATCCCTCCCAGTACCCCTATTCCATATCAGCTAAGGTCTGAGCACCACCCCCTGCAGTTCAGTCAAGACTCAAGAGACCAAAGAGTCAGAAGAAGACACACAGAAAAAAAGCAATAGCAAAAATAAAAAATAATAATAAAATAATAAAACCCTAGCACAGGTGTTTACATACAAAACTTCTGCAGGAACATAAGTATAAAGCAGGGGAGCTGCTAACAAAAATACACAAGCTTTTGTTAAAAATAACTTCTGTCACGAAGCACTTGAAAACAGTAAATCTATTTAGAATGGAGTAGGGGTATTAGCAGCCTGCAGGGTATACTCTGCAACTTGACTCAGTGAATTGCCTGAAAGAATAACAAAACATCTTTAAATTCCAGATAAAGCAAGGATTAACCTAAGCAATATCTCAGCAGTGGGAAATCAGTTCTCACATAGTTCTGGGTCCTTATTTGAAAACATCCCTAAGTAGATAAACTGATTGATTAACATACATAAAGTTTCCAAAGCCCTTTGACAAGGTCCTGTGCACAAGGGATGCTAAGCAATCAAGAGATAAGACCCAGCCTATTTACAAAACAGAAGAAACAAAACCCCATACTAAAATGGGAACAAAACTAAGTAATTGACTTTCATTGGGAAATCAAAGCAAAATAACAGCAGGGCCTCAAGTTTCCATGCCAGGTCCTTAATGTCTTGGATGGGGTAAGGGAAAGCTGTTGCAGCAAAATGGCACAGTGTTATTTCTATTAGTCAAGCTAGGAGAGGAGCAGGGGAATTTCAGACATTTAAGCAAGCCAGGTGGACTGGCAATATTGCAACACTGATAAAATAATGCTATTAAAAAAAAAAAAGATTAATTATGCCCACTGTGGAAATGGACTTGTTGACAGTTAGTTCATTTGTGCTAAAAAATATCTAGTGTCAATAATTGTGTGTGGTTATTTCACTGTTTGTTTAGTGATGTCTGCAAGCACCCGGAGCATACCCTGTGCAACACTGCCCAACCCATAGCTAAGAGGATTTTGTCTGGGTTCAGCAAACAGCCAAGATGATTACAGTCCAAAGCAAGAGTTTTCCATGACACCAAGTCCTCCATGTGTCTATTATCTCTTCCTTAGCAATATTGTAAGATAAACATGTATTTCATCAGAAACTTGGCTACTGCCAAGTATATGAAGGAAATAAAGCAAGCAGAATCACCCCTCAGGAATTGGATATTATGAGTTGATCTGCACCTGTATTTTTCTTGCGTCTGCTTGCAAAAATACTTGAGTACCACGTACAACAACACAACCAGTGTGAAGATACCTCTCCTCACGTATTCCTGTTTCACTAATTGACTTCTTGAATTGAAACTAATACGTGTCTAGGGCCCACGCTGCTTTTGTACTTCACTACACACATTTTCTGGGCTCCCTGGGGGCAGGTCCTGCCTGCAGTACTCTGCGACTTCAGCATGGGAAGAGCATCTCTTATTTTTGTTGTTGTTAAAGACTGGCTGGGGTGTTTCCGACCGCCTGTCTCTAGGCTGTGGCATATGAGAGAGCAAATGCAGTGATAGGTAAAGAGATGCATAGAACAAGCTGGAGGGAAGAAGATGAGGCCAAAACACGATGCAAATACTGAGCAAAGGAAGACATGCAGATGACAGAATATAGGAGTCGTGAGAAAGGCTAGATAGAGGTGGGTAGCCTTTGGTTTAGCTTTGCTGAAAAATGGTCCAACTCGCTGCTAACCCAGGTGATGGCATGCAGCAGGAAGGATGAAGATGGGCAATTTTCAGTAACAGTGATGTTGTGTGAGATGATCTGGTTTGTAGGGTCGGGATGTGTGAAAGGAAGTGGAGCTGAGCAGCGCCAGTGCAGTAAAACCATCCTTCCTGTGACAGAACTGGGGCTGAAACCAGCTGTGTGTCCCCCAACCTAGGTGGAAGTAGCTCATGGGGCACGTGCGGAGTTACTTCTCCTGTACTTACTTACTGTACTGTTACTTCTCCTTGTCCTGGGACAGTCAATGCACTCCCCTCTTTTTCCCAATTCCATCTCACTTTACTTTCTAATCACCTGAACAAACCTGTCTCGCTATCTGCTGCAATCACTGGATTCCCCATTCTCGTGATCACACCTGCCTGTCAGTTGTCCAAAAAGATTACGTACACCTTGAATTTTCCACTTACTTTATTAAATGAGTGATTGCAGTGTTATATAACTTGTTTATGTTTGCCTTGTGCAGTGATGGTTAGGATTTTGGCTATCCTATAGCATTATATGCCTTTACTAATCAAAAGGAAACTGTCTAAAAAGCTAGCAAGGCCAAGAAATGTACAGCTTCAACATTTTAAATTTAAAGAGAAAAATTAAACAAAAGAATAAAGAGTTCCTGCTATTCTTGAGAACAAATTCACATGTGATAGAGATGAGGTAAGAGGAGACATCTGAAGAACCATGCCTCATTCCTTGTCCTTGGGATGATCTAGGTCTCTATAAACACTGAACTTTATTTTTCGTTCTTCACCTCATTTTTGTCAGTATAAAAGCAAATCATGGTGTGATCAGTACTGAACTGCCTTAGGAACAACTGCACAGAAGATTCAGCAAGACTCAGACCTTACACTTTCTGCTCTAACACTGGTCTGTGAGGAAGCATAAAATGTTCCAGAATCATAGTTTGACCCCCTAGAATACGTGCACTAGAAATTATCAAAGACAATTAATTCTGCTGATAAAAATAATTTAAAGGCTGGAGAAAGCCATGTTCTCACCCTGACAGTTGTTAAAGATACGCTTTCAGAATTGTCTAAAGATGTCTGATTCCACATAGTACATTGGCCTTCATATCTTTCAAAGGTAATAAACATCTGATTATACATAATAGGTAATAAGATAGTTTAATTTCCAAGTCTATGAAGGCAGCAGTTTAATTCAACATCATCATCACATCCCACTCTGCTGAGACAGTGCAGAATGAAATATCAGCCATTTTTAAAAATCTTTCACTAGAGACTCACAAACACGTTACAAAGTGGGTATTTCTCAGTCTGCCAGATGCTCTGAGAGCTGAGATTGCTTGAGCCTGATAAAGAACGTTCAGATTCCCATGAGGCACAGTGGTTAGAAACAGTGCATTTCATATTCTGGTTTAGTCTTGGTTTTGTATTGTTTTCTAATCTACTGCTGCTGTTTCAGTAATATCAGCCATCTACATTCAGTATTTAAGGACAATAAGCCTAACATAAAGGTCTTGGCTATCACTGCTCGTATATATGTGAGATGTAATTTTAGTTTCTGGGTTTGGGTTTTTTTTTGTGTAAGAGTATTCTTTTAAGTACTAGCATGACATTATAAAATGATATAGCTAGTTCACATACATAAGAAGCCTTTAAAACTAAGATCTAACCTGTTCTATAGCAAGTATTTTTCATCTAGTAAAAGGCCTTATCCAAACCAACCCTTAATTCAAGTGAAGAGTTACAATCTATAAAGCTACTTCTTAAAATTAAGCTGGGGTTTTTCTTCTAGAAACTTGCAAAAGACCATCACCTGGTGATCCACTACATGTCACTCTGACTGTTAAGTGAAAAATTTAGGCGAAGCTGCTTTAGCATTACAGAGCATTTTACTCCACAGTCCCAGCTAGAAGGTGTTTTCCTGCCCTCTGATTTATAATAAAAAACAGAATATATGCACATTTATGCATACAGAGAAATAAAGCAACATTTTGAAATTTCATTAAGCACGTGGGAGGGAAATGGCAATTCCTGCACCCAGGACTTAATAGGGAAGTGTTTAAAGGGGTTGGTTTATGCTGTTACTTCTTTCCTCAAAAGAGCAGGGATCTTTTCCTATATAAATGACATTACAGCATTGTTACTACTTCAAATAAGAAAGTTATATTGGCTATAGCATGCGCTTGTTACACAAAAATTATAGGTGGAAAGCAAATTCTCCTGGTAAACATGTTCAGGTTGTAAACTCTAGCAAATAGGTTTTTACCTATCACATGTGTAAACTCAGGAGCCTTTACTACTGTTCCAGATTAAAGAAACACACACAGCCAAAACCATACATTACTAACTGGATGAGTGGCTCACGATTTCACTGGCTGAGTTTCTAATTGCAAAACAAGGGGGTTTCCTGCAACTTACATGTTGGGTCTTCCATCTATCTCGCTTGTGGCCAGCTGGTCTTTTATTGGGGTTTTTCTTCCTAATAATGAGATTATTAACAGCCAATTCACTGTGTTGAAATACTTTTCTTTTTTTTCACAAGGAAAAATAAAGGTAAAAACTGGATCTTGCATCTGGCTTTCCTTATTTTTTGTTTGTCACAATATCAATCATGCCCTTGTTTTGCATTGTCTTGCAACCAACTGTTTACAATGAGCCATCAATAGCAATCAAGGATCTGATTCTCTCTCTCTTGCTGTTGCTGATTAAATAGGGAGCGTACAAACCAAAAGTGAACTTGACTGCTTAATCAAAATACGCTTCATTTATGGAAAAAGGCATAGATTTGGTCAGACATAATTTTTTTTAAGCTACAGGTTTAGTTTTCCCTCTATGAAATTATTAACTGCTCCTGCTCTAATCAAAAGGTTAATTTAAGTCACGATGTTATGCAAGAAAATTTTATTCTGCTTCAGGAACGCAGGAATGGGATAAGCACTGAACAGCCACACTGGATGAGATGGAAGATCAGCACAGATTCGTATATATCTGTTAGAATGACCAGGACCAGATATGTCAGAGGGTAGTTTAAAATCTTCTCAGCAGACAACCTCCTACACAGTAATATCCACTTTCCTTCTCATCTCCACCTTCTAGTAATGGTTGTTAGGCAAAAAATCTGAAGATTTAATATATTTTTTTCCTTGCTGCCATTAATTGTATCTTTATTTTTTATATTTAGATAATTCTCCAAATTATTTTTTATTTTTATTAAGTCTCTTCTAGTTGTGCTGTGTTTCATGTATATGATTAACATTTTTTGATTTACCACCTTTTAATTTCATTGCATAGCCCTTTATTTCTGTACTATGAGGCAGGAAAGCAAAATTCCCAGTCTGTCTTTAAACCACTTATTATTTTATATATTGCTTTCTTGTCTTACTCATTTCCTGTTTACTGTAAAAGATCTTTTATGTCTCTTCAGAGGGAGCTCACAATACAACACAATCTGTTAACTTTTATTTAGACACCTTCTGTTCAAAGTGTACTATGGAGTGTATATTAATGTAACCGAGACTGATAAACAGAAAGAGGTGTCGGTATGAAGAGTATTTCATATATTTACAGTGTGAAACTGCAAGTGTAAACTAGGCAGAGACTAAAGTACGAGTATTAACTGAACCACGGACAAGAGATGTTCTTGTTAAGGCCTGCACAGAATTGGCTGCTGTCTTCCTTATTTATAGCTGCAAGATCATATGAAAATACAGATGACAACCGCACTGGATGTTTTCCTAAAATTCTGCTCCTGGGCTCTCTCGGCTGTCTCCAGCACTGGCACACCTCATCAGACCAATCCAGCCGTGGCTTCAGAGGGTGAAATCTCTTCACATGCAGAGAGTAAGGAGATCGGCACTTCTGATGGAGGCAAGCAGGAACCTTATCTACCACCACAAAATGCCTTTAATAGCACCTGCTCTCGCACAAGCACACAACAGTTCTCCAACTGAGCCATACTCCAGGACCACGCCACCCCTTCACCAATTAGGCCGCTATGCTGCCAAAGACAATTTGTAAGTAGTATTTTTTCTGCCCTTTCTTTTTCCCATTACTGTTGTTTGCCACTTCAGAGAGGGAGTGAGAGAGGGAAAAAAATAAAGAAAATAAGTATAGTTGCAATGAGTTCCTGAAACATTTTAAGTATAAGGCTTGGTCTCAGCTTTTCCTCTTTAATTATCTGCTGCTGCTACTTGGAATTTTCAGGGCTGTTTGAGCCCTGTAATAACTCATTTGATTTATAGTTATAACAATTTATTCCTG
>NW_010207205.1:9499-38361 GCF_000695765.1 Mesitornis unicolor
GGGAGGGGAAACCATGCTGATTACTTCTCTCTTGTTTTTGCTGTGTCATTCTCTATGCTCATAGTATGTTTTGCAATGGTTTCTCTGAAAAGATAAAAAAAGATCAGTATAATTTTCCAAAAGCAAACACATGATGTGAAAAGCTGCAAACTATATAATATGTGAAAATGAACACACCTGTTGAGTGTACAAATGCTTCAGGTTTTTTCCTAAAAAAATACATTTTTCCATATATCAAGAATCAGATGTGCTCTCTGTTATCTTCTTGCTTACATATCTTACAATCAATTATTTGCTTTTTTTTGCTATGCACTATAGCAAACTAGGCTGATAGTTTCAATAATTTTCCCTTAATAACCTCAAGCCATTTCTCTGATTGTTGCACTGGATGATGGTCCTACTTAGTACATATCCTTTTGCTTGTCTGTTTGTTTTTTTTCTCCCACACTAACCAGTTTCCATTTATACATACTACAATGAATCCAGTAGAAAAGCCAACCAACTGGATGTTTTTATATTTGGTTGTTTTGTGTCCTTTGAATGAAATTCATTCACCCCTTTACAGATGGCCAAGTACATAATTTTGAGTGCTCAGGAGGTAATTTTTTTGTTGCATTCAGGACTCCTGCATAAAGGGGAACTTGACTCTTCTTTCAGTATTAGCATTGTGCCTGCAAATAGAAATCATTTTACCTTCAATTAAGCTTGCTACGCATCAGTGGCACACTACTGACTTCAAGTTTATTCCACATGTACAAGAGAGAGGAGAACAGATTTCACTACCCTGAAGATAACATTTCTTGATAACTTGTAGCCACTAATCAAAACCTAATTCAGATTATTAGGAACTAAAAGCCACATCCATCTGAAGAGTGAAGTGATTTAATCACCTCTGTTCAGCATCTCCAGAAATTATCATTAATGATGATAGGAAATATTGGTTTCAGGGGAAAATGAGTGAGCAGGTAGTGACGGCGCGCACAGCTTCCGTCAGCTCCACTCTCTGCTGCGCATTAACTCATTTTCTGTTCTAGGAATCGCCCCACGGATTGACCAGTTTTATTTACCAGCCTTCCTAGGCAGAGCTTGGAAAGGAGAAAAAAGCATGACACCTCATCTAGTCATTTATTTATTATATTGTTTCTTTGCTTCAATCTACTCTCTGCAAAGCTTCTGTTTGTCTTTCTTCTTTGCCTCGTACCCGCACTTCAGGCACAATGCTGCTGCGTCTCTCCTCTCTGCAGAGAGACCTGAACTCGTGCTCCCATGTCTCCATGCAGGGGCTCTTCCCAGGAGCTGGCTGGGGGCACAGGAGCATCACTACCAGAATACCAAGCACTCCCAATTGCCAGCCAGCACCGTGAGTATCACTGGCAGTCTTGGAAGCAGGAGGGATCTTACCATAGTAATTTTATGGTACATACTGGATTTGCAAAATTTTTGGCTTCACCTATTTGTCAGTGTCCTTTTTATTTGCTTCTGGAAGAAACTCATTGAAAATATTCAAATCTAAGAAATAAGCCCTAGTATGCATCTGGAAAGAAAGATATCTATTAAGATCAGTGACAATTACATGACAAAACCCCTATGGACTAATTAGTAGAGTCAGCAAACAAACATTGGTTTCCTAACAGACTTTTTTTTTCTGACCCCCCCCCCGATAATCTGCCTCTGCCAGTTTCTCAAGCATATTTCTTCACCTCCTAATATTCTGACAGGCACTGTTACTGTCTCCTGCATTTCTAGCACCCACCAATTCCAATCAAAATGAAACAATGAAGATGGATACCCCCTGTCAGGCATTGCTTTGTCTCCCAGCAGAGCAAGAAGGGCAAAACTAGTATCATAAATCACTTTCCTTAGAGGGTATATTCAAGTGACATGAGAAGTTAAAGGCTTAAAATGAACTTTTAACTTCACTTGCCATTTTCTGTGCCACAGAGTGGCCAGCAGTGAGTACGGTTCAGCTCAGGGAGGGAGAGAGGGGCTGCATGGTCTCGTGGCTGATACTGCTAGCTGTCTCCATGAAGGTCCTGGTGCTATGGCCAGGCTGCAAACCCTCCGTCAAAAGCTAATTTGCAGCTGTTAATCTCTTTACCAAAAGTACATACAATGTTCAGATGTAGAATTTTCTCTGGTTAATGATTAAGGGCGAGACTCAAAGCCCAGCAAGTCCATGAAACACATCTTGCTAGACTTTGGTTCTCTTTGAGCAAGATGCCCCACTTCAAAATTAAAAGAAAGGGCAGAGCTGGGCAGAGTATTCAAGAATATTGAAGAAGGGAGGCTGGGGAGAGAGAGTTGGCTGGAAAAACCCAGTGCCCTCTTGGGTCTGTAACAATAGATGACAAAGAGAAAACAAAACAGCCACTGAAATCACCTTCCAACACAAAACCAGCTTTCTATATTGACCATAATGAAAAGGCTTTTTTTGTCTCCAGTGGTCTCTCTGAGCGACTTGCGAGCCAATTCTCCATCTTCTAAATCCCTGGGGGTCTCTTCAGCCCTCAGAGTGGCCAGCTTGCTTTTGGGGCAGGTTTCCCAAGGATGAAAAAACAGCAGCAGTAACTAAAATGTAAATGCCATAGAGGATCTCTCCTCCAAACTGGGATTGTTCTGTTTTGAGCACTAATCTCTGAAACACCACCACTGAGTCTCAGATTTATTTACTGACCACAGCCCCCCTGTAATTAAGCTCTGGGTTTGCTCCAGAAAGTGACCCTAGGGAAAAAAAATAAAAGCATCACATAATTATACATAACCGCAGGCCTAATTGTCTCCTCAATTTCCCTTGCACAACGCCACTAAAAGTCAGTGGGGTTGCAGAGGTGTGACTGGAAGCCAGATTTGGCCTGCAGAACCGTAAATGCCCTGGGACTGCAGCTAGAAGAACATCAGTCAACTTCAGTAGCCTGAGATGAGCTACAGAGCTGGTGGGTACAGCTAAATCACATTGTAAATGTATTAACTGAAAAAAAATGTTCCAAATGGCATGCTATTCCACTTAAATCTTCTCAGTTCTCACCTGGGAATGTGACTCTCTCTAGACATAGTCATACAAAGAGAGGCAATACTAAAGAAGGAGAAGTCTTGTACACAAAGAAAGATTTGAGCTCATACTTGAATGGTTTACTGGAAAAATCTTAAATTTCCATAGATATTTTTCTTTGAATATCAATAGTCTATTTTTCTCTGCTCTCATAACCTGGCCAAGAAGGGAACAGGTCGAACAAATGTTAGCTTATAAAATTAGAGACATTTTATGCTTTGCTAAGATCCCAGTGCTGAGATGTCTCATGTTAGAAACAATGGAGCAAAAGATTTAAATGTCAGAAAGCTATTTTAGAATAAATGTGTCTTGCATAAGTTGCATACACAGAAGAAAATAAAAATTAAGGAAAATTGCCTAAATGAAAAGCATAAGCTGTGAATATCAATAGACTACAACACATAGGCTTGCATATTCTAGCTGTCATTGCTCTATTTGGTTTCAGAAACAAAATTATGTAGGATAATTATAATTACAGCTACTAAGAATTTCCACACTCAGGGAAACACGAACATTTCAAGATTTGTTTTCATGCTGAATCAGAAAAAAATTTCCAAATTCCTTTCAGAGAAAAACTCTGAAAAAATATGATTCTTAGGTATTAGATACTGATACTGTCAAAACACTGTCCTATGTATATCAATATCTGCAGCATCTAGTAGAAAAATATTATAGTATTTTATTTGATATTCCAGTATGATTACAAAGTCAACATGAAACAAATAGAAAAATTAAACACTTTCAATTCACAAAGCAGAATATTTCGATGTTGAATGGGGATGTTGGGGCGAGATTTTCAGCACTGTGGAAATGTTTGCATTTTGAAAAAAAAATATTTGCTGACAGTACATTTTTTCATCTACTATTGTTTTACTAGCTAAGTTTTGATGCTTCACAGCACGTCTTCTCTTTGATGATATTCTGATCAAGCAGTTCATCTTTCCTTCTGAGTTCCTTGCTTGCTTCCTTCCTTTCCAGTAGTATGATGACAAAGAAGCTTTATTACTGTATTTGGATTTTTTTTTTTCTACAGCGCCTAGTTATACAGAGACCTTCCTATCTCTGGAGTAATGTGCAAAATTGAATCCTCATAAAATCCCAGCGAGGCAAGTAAGCAGATAAAATGATGGACAAAGAAAGGTGTGCATTTAAGGGGAGAGCTGGGATTAGAAGCAGTGTAGCCCTGGGTCTTACATTATGCTTTAGACTGTTGTGCCTCTTGAAAAATGGCTCAGTGCATCAGCTCACTGAAAAGATCGGCCAGCTGAAGTGCCATGCATAAAAACAGATTTTCAGTGTATTTCTGAAAACACAATTCATGCACATGGGAGTGAAGGTAGCAGGTGGTGCATCTCCACGAGTCGTTTATTTCAGACAGATGAGTGCTCTTCACAAGTAAGAGTGAAGAGCCTGCCTGGCCTACACCCCAGCGCCATTTGAGCTGCAGCAGAAGACACCCTCCATGAGACACTCCTAGGGTGTGCAGGTATTCAGGCCATGCCATCAAACTGGGCCTGGTCCAAAGTGAAACCCCCTGGAGTACCAACTCTGGGGCACCAGCTCCTTTTTCCTCCAGTCTGCTTCTGCTGAGCTAGTGCAGACATAGCCATAAAAATCCACATGCCATCCACGGTACTTGGAATATTCCTGCAACTATTAGTGAAAATTGAACCTTTTTAAAAGTATTTGTGAAATATAATGCTTAGGAAACATGGTTAAAATGCTATGGAAACATACAAGTCCTATGGCACAGCACTATGTAGGGTAACATGGGTGCACCCATGTTATCTACCTGCAAAGATGGTGATTATACTGGGAGGTAGAGAAGTGTTCGGGCATTCCCTGACCCATCTCTGTAACCCCTTCATCTGCTTCTACATGGCTGGAAACTGAGTCCTTGGGCAAGATGCACAAGGAGGCAAGCAGCTCTCCTGAGCACACTCATAAGCACTTAGTTCATAGAAAACTAAAGCTGCAGTGCAGAATATCCTGTTGTTCTCCTTCTGACAGGGAATTGCATCAAAAACTTCACCAGAAGGATAGAGAAATAATGTTTGGCAATGACATGTTTCTCACCCAACAGCGAGAGCCACGGTTCCACACTGTGGTGCTTCCCCTGTCCCCTGCATGAGCAGTCTGGGCTGCCCAGCCCCAACCTACACGGTTCCTAGAGGGAAAGCTGCAGTGTCCCCTTATGCAATACTTGGGCACCTCTGCCACTGCCACGAGTGGCCCTGCCTGTGTGTTGGCCAAGCAGAGAACTTCAACAGAGCAGCCTCCACACCCAGGCACCTGGGCTTGGTGCTGAAAGATGGGCACTGAAAGAATTTGCTCTTAGCTTTTCAGTAAACTGTCTCCAATAATTGCCTTGGCTTTAGAGTCGAAGGCCTCTGGAGTAATGAACAACTGTTATTTCTAGTACAATGGGATTGTTGTCTATGATGGTATCCCTCAACTGCTACTGCAGTGCAAATTATGAAAAGAAACAGTATCCTAATATAGAGACACTTGGACCTTGTGACAGGAAATTAAGGTCTGTTCTCTAACATTGCTGCATGCCCTGAACTCCAGCTCAAGTCATAATGAATTACATACATTCAATACTTCAAAAAGCAAGCTCTTAACCTTTACAAACAAGAGCTTACAGAGCTTACATTGTGAGTGTTCTTGCGATCCCTATAAATGTCCGATGCTTTTTCACATCCTCTTAATCTCCTGGACTTCTTGGTTCCATAAGAGTTAATGGCAAAACTTGACTAAAAAGGTTGAAGTAATTTTTTGTAAAACAATGAATAAATCTGTGGGTATATTATCTTTTGACATTTCAGTGATTGCTTAATTAGTTGTTATTTTTTACTGTAGGAAAAAGCAAGTCAATGTTGCTATATCATCTACAATATAAAATCTTTCATCTTCCTTCCTACTTTTCACATCTTGAGAGTCTATCGTTTTCAGCCTCTTGTTTTCAGCCTTTCTCATACCTCTTCATGCCTTGCTTTGATGTTGTACTCCTTGAAAGCAATAATGACCAGAACAAACTCAGGCTTCTGAGAAAAAGTGTGCTATCTCTATGGTTCCATTTTATTATTCCAAGAATTAAGAGTATAAATAATTAATCTCCGCTGTGAACTGTCTCAAAAGCAGGGTATTGTCAAACAGTAGTGTTAAAACTGCTGAGGAAAGGTCCAATCCTTCTCTACTGATGGCAGTGGGAATTTTGCCAGGAAGCTCAACATGAGCAGGGTATAACCCAAAGTAATCAGTTCTACAGATGATTACATGAAAAGCCCTTAATTATAGCATGATGATTGTGTATTATTACAGTCATGATACAGAGGCATCTTCTGGAACAAAAAACAAGAAAGAGAAGGTATTGAGGCTATTCTTCCTCCGAGTTGTGCCTCTTTGGCAGCAGCCTTTCATCAGATGACTTTTCACATGTTAGCACAGCTACTCTGGTTTTGGCCGCAGCCTGATACACACAGTGCAGGACCCCAGATTTCCTGTTCCACAGTTCCTCTCTGCTAAAGGTCTCTCTCACAAAGGTTGCACCATTCAGTAAGTAAAATGTTTTCAGCAAAGCCAGGAACGCTCTGTCATTTGTTGTCCATCTCCTCACTTCGGTTCAAAAGCTCATGTTGCTCCATAGGTGCCTTTTCCAGGCCAGGGAAGGGCAAGTAGCTAATGACTGTGCATGGTGGCTGCCGTCTTGACCGAGGAAGATTGTGGCATAGAACCCCAGAGCCAGATGTCTGCTTCCGCAATCTCGACCAACCTGCCCAGCGCTCGAGCTGGGAACAGGAGGAAGCCGATTATCACCGTGAATTGGGCACTGAGGGCACAGGCGATGCATGCAAGCTAACAGGGTGCCTGTGCAAACAGGGTCAGGACCTTCACGGGTCTTCAGGGAGCCTTTGCTCTCAGGCAGACACACAGATGCAGAGTTTTGCACAGTTCATCTGAGAATGTGAAGCTTGCGCGGTACCCTGCAAAAGCAAAGTCTGTATGAAGATAGGGATATGATTATACTTTGTATGAACTTCAGATAAAAATGTTTTTATTGTTACTTATATGAAGGAAGTTCATTTTCTCCCTGTCACTTCAGGTTCAAACAGAAGCCTGCTCCCCTCATCGAAATCAGTTACTTTGGCAGCTTAGCAAATTCTGTCTTAATAAAGAGAAAAGGGAAATATTTATAAAACATGCATAGTCACATCACTAAATCATTACTAGCGTTTGATTCTGGTTTTTGTTGTCAAAGTCACAGGAAGCTGCAGTGATGACAGCAGGAAAACACATGTCCTCAGAAAGTTTTAGGTACATTTTGTGGGGGATTTTCCTCTCTACCTTGCTTAGGAAGAGGTTTTTACATTGCATTTTATTTTCCACATTTGTATGTTGCTTCTGTTTCTTATCTCAAAGGAACTGTGAAACTCTCCCACTGCTTCCTGCCTGAAATTGCTCTCTCTGGATGCAGCTCTGATTTCCCTGTCATGATACGTGTTGTCAGGCTTTGTCTCCTCTCAAAATTACCAACTAAAATGGTACACTGGCAAGCAGTCCCAATTGTAATAGTGGGGGATTCTGAAATATTTTCAGTTATTTTCATAATAGCAGTTGGTAATTTCCCAAAGCTATGTATTCTGATTAAATATCTTCTTTTTTCTGCTGTCTTCTGAAGCAGTGGTAAAAAATCACTACTATTTCATTTTAACCTCTCAGAGGATGAGCAAAAATCAGTTGCCTAGCAAGCAGAAGTACTATTGCCTGTGTTAAAAGGTCAAGACAAAAATGTGCTGAAAAATTTCTGGATACTTATGTAAAGAGATGATTTATGAGTTGGGAATTGTTTCTTGCACAACAGGGTCTGTATTTGACCCTGTGCTTCCTGCTCTCAAATACTTAATGCCACTTAAAGGAGAGGAGTATCTGTATTCCTCAGACAAGCATTGTGACATTTGAGAAAGATAACAGCTACCTCTCAGTTTAAATAAACACAGAAATATGCCTGGAAAATCATTTGTCATTGGCTATAGAAATGTCAGAGTTCCAGATTAAGTGATAGAGGTATTAAATTCTTTTCACTCTTTGACCATGTGCTAAAACATCCAGCAAAAGAAAAGCTATTGTGCTGTGTATATTACGGTCCCAAATACTTCACCTACTCTAACCTATGCCTTCAGTTCTTAACATCTTTTTATAGAGCAGCTCATGTGTCACACCTAGCAAACATGCTGCACCTCTCAGTTGGGTGGATGTGTTTCTGGGATGCTACAAGCTCAGCTTATTAGAGTCCAACATCAATTCCACATAGAAAAATTTTGAAGTGAGAGCTCCGTCTGGGTTTGGGCTTTCTGTAGATCTAAGTGGAAGGGAGTACAGCGTATGTATGCCTTTTACACAAACAGGCTTGGGCCCTATGCTCTGGAAACAAAGTAGCTGCCTGGCTACCAGTGTTTTTAAGGGACAGGGACATGGAACGACAGCTTCCTTTCTTATGATTGGTAAGAGACAGGAAAAATCTGCAGGAAAGCAAGAGAGAACACCTTTATCATGCACAGTGGAAAGACATCCTGTTAGCCACACAGTACACCAGAAGGGGGATTGGACTAGATGATCTTTTGAGGTCCCTTCCAATCCCTAACGTTCTGTGATTCTGTTCTGTGATTCTGTGAAGGCATCATTGTATCCTGCGTATCCTGTGTCTTCTACAGCATAACCAGAAAGTCTGACAGACAAAGCTTTCACTTTACTGCTCACATCCAGTAAGAGATCTGTCTGGACTAGGCAACCAAGGCGAAGGAAAATGCCTCCTCCTTCCTTATCTGCTGGTATGGAGGAGCAAAAAGTGGATCGTACATCAAAATGGGAGGAGGGAGAAAGGAGCTTCTTATATCCATCGAGTTCTCAACCTCTGCCACCAAGTTTCCAAATTCAAAATACTCCCTTTCCATCACAATGCATTGGTACAAGAGCTCCCCAAAGACCTAAGCCAGTGAGTGTCAGCTTTTTCTGTCTCATCCGTCTCGACCTAGACTGCTATTTAATTCAGGCCTGGGTCCAGGGGTGAGCTCAGGTGGGCTGGCACAGCCTCTGAACGCAGCTGGGCTCCAGGCAGGTTCAGCATCCCACCTGCAGGGAGTCTGTGGCAGGGTCAGGACTCGGGCAACTGATCCAGAAATCAAAGTGGCTACAAAAACTTGCACGGAAGCATTAAAATAACATTCCCTTTGTGTTATTTATTATTCTTTTGCTCCAAACTTGCTTCTTGCTTCAACCATTTGTTAAATTGCTGTTCTGCACACAAAAATATTTGCATTCTCACAGACTTTTCTTTGAACTGCTGATCTGTTTCAAATTACTTTTCAACTTGTTAAAAAAGAAAAATAAAAAAGACATAAAAGGGGGATATAAGCTAATATCCTTCCTAATAACCACAGAAACCAGAACCTTCTGGAAAAAAATTAGCATTTATCTCTTCCCTCCTTTAAATCACTTTAACCCACTTTCCCAATTTGACTGATGGTGAGGGATTGCTAAGCAACACCACATTTGCAGGTCATCTGCCACTTCATGACTATGTTGATGTCCATTTTTTTGAGGCCCACACTGATTTTTTTTTTCCAAAGATTATGTTGCCATTTAAGATTAGGAGCATATAAAAATACTTAGCTAATCTTCCTACTGTAATACTAGTTCTTGCTTAGTCTAAAGCTGCATTGCTACAGCTAAGTATTGCTCGGAGTGTCTAAATATTTGGAAGTCAAACCTGCCATTTTCTTCAGGAGCATAATGAAGTAAGGTAGAAGATCAAGTCTGATTTTAATTATAAGGTGGCCTTTCTCTTACTCTGCCTGCCTTCCCTGCTTTTCATGCCAACAACAACTGCTTGATTTGACACAAAGGAAAACTGAACAGCTAGCCTGAAGTAGCAGATGAATCATTCTAATATCTGATAACTTTCCCAAATAAAGGCAGCTCTCTCCAGGAGCAAATGTCAGTCTCCATTGCTTAACAAGCTTATCTGAGCCAACGTAGTTAGCAGGGACACGTTCACACTGAAAAGCTGATTGCTGACAGTGAGATTTTCAGCGTGTCCCCAAACTGCTGAGTAGGAAGTGATATTCCCAATATCCAGCTGAATTTCAGCACAGTGCCTGTCTGAGCAAATGCTGAAGAGTAACAGATATATGACTTATTGCTAAAGTTCCCAACCATGCAATCTCAAAAAATGTAAGGTGCTTCTCAGTGGGCGACCACTGATGCTGGGACACCTCCTGCTCTTGTTCTGCTCAGGTGCTGCAGAGGCCTCCTTCTTGCCAGCAGCCCAGGTACTACCATAAGAGTCTCGTCCAGACACTCAGCTACTTCACAGAAGTGCCAATTAAAGATGGATTTTCATAGAAGTACTCAAATGAAGGACAGAAACCTTTTTAATGCTGAGTACCTCATTAAATTGTCAAGTTCCTTGCAAATGGTGCTTGGAGTAGTGACAACGCAAGTGTGGGGAATAAAATTCACCAGCGATGTATGCTGGTAAACCAGGACTGCTGGGGCCAAGTGCTTAGAGCCACAAGTTAAAGCAGCACTTAGCTTGCACCCAAACCACAGGAACCCAGTGAAGTCCAGGGGAGAGCTGGGGATTGGGGGCCTCCAGGGAACCAGGCTCCCCTCCACCAAAGCACCAAGCGCACTGGGCAGATCTTCCTCTGGAGACTCCTCCTGATCCTGCCTCCCATCACTGGCCCTGACTGGGCAGGAGAGTCCACCCCAAACCATCATCTCAATGTCAGTCTTGGGCAAGCATGATTTATTTTAGTGCATTTTAGCAGGCACATGGCTCAAAATAGCATGTTTACCCTAAAAAAACAATAGCATTCTTAAAAATTAGTATTTGTGGAATTTTTTTTTAAATCCGTTACCTGGTCTGTGAACCTTTCAGTACAGTAAAAAGCCACTTTTTTCCTACAATCCTGATCACTAGACACACACTTTTCCTAAAAATATGGGGAAGCTAATATAATCCGATGTAATTAGAAAGTCAAAATTGAGGGTTTTAAAAAAACAACAGAATCTAATCAAACACGATCATGACAGTTGTCATCACTGTCACAGTACTTACAGCAATTTCCCTTTAAAATTTTTCATGTGTTTTCACCAACACAGAGGCTAGTCATTCAAGTAATTTTAATTTTATATTGCTGTCTCATTGTTATTTGTTTGGGTTCCTTCTCTTTACTAGATCTCATTCTTTGATGGGATCCATACACACTGAGGTTTCTCACACTGCTCTGAAGCTACAATTGCGTTATCACAGCTTTCAAGAACTTACAGACAAGCCAAATAAAATTGAAAAGATGGAACCAGAGTTTTCACCAGTGACTTCAGTAATGCTCTATGGAGCCCCAGAGTCACCCTCGTCACAGGTACATCAATACATCACCTCATATTTTTTTTATTAAAACCATGGAGCACTCACATGCATTCAGCATCACAAAAGACTGAAAGTGAAAATTTTCTAGCCGGGTTCAAAAATGTCAGGTAAAATGTAAGCTAGCACTGTAATCAAAAAGGAAAACCTAACATAAAACAAGAGTACTCTGATTAGCATGTTGCTTTTTAATGAATGTTACACATTCAGTGAAATCACTGGGCTTCAGAAATAACAAAGTACTGACAGGGTGAAAAAAATCAGTGCAGTTCACTGGCAACTTTCATGAAAGCTCCTTTAGAAAGTGAACCTTTCTTAGGCCACTTCTTTAACTGGACACATCTTAGGACCAAATTCTCTCATCAAAGGGTAGATACTGAGCTCTCACTGAAGTCAATGGGCACTTTTTTGCATCTCAGAAGAAAACTTGGCACTTGTTGCCATTCCTCTAGGCAGAAGGGAGAGTAAGGGGAAAAAATGTACTTTTAATTAGTGCTGAAGAAAATAATTGATATTACAATTTGTAAAATAAACAAATAGGTAAAACCATATGATTATACAAATTTATTTATAAGATGCTGTTAAAACATACATCTCTTAGCACCAAAGTATTTTACCAGAGGGTACATTTATTTTGTTCTGGTTTATCCTCCATTATGTTCATATTGCAAGCTTTTACAGACGTTTCTTTCTAATTTATTTAATAAAATACCCTTTAAATGTTTTTCCCCTTTTAGAAAAATACTAATTTGAAAATCGTTTTTCCTAAAGATTAATAAATAGAAATAGTACTTCTAGCATTACTGAATCCTTAGTTGCTAGAATCAGAAATAACAAATCCTATCAGTAACATAAAACCCATAAAAAGCAAATCTTTGTTTACATGTAAAAAATGATCAAAAAGCTCAGCTACCCTGTATGTTAAAGAAACATATGAAGAGCAGAAACAACACGGCTGGTGACTTGCTTAGTCTATCCCATGTTAAAGCATAATTACCCTTCCGCTGTATTTTTATTTCAGAAAAAAATGGCACAAATGAAGAATGTATCATAGACTCAGCCAGCTCCTGTCAGCCTTCTACTCACTCTGCTCAGACTACATACTACGCAACTCTACACTGGTTCCATTGCCTTTCACAGACACTTGCCATGGTTTTTCAGTTGCTAAAGACAGTCCTTTGAAGAGGAAACAGTCTGAAAAACCTTGTCTTCTTCACTGTTCTGTCTACCTTTCAAGGGAGATGACTTGTTCAGTATATTTTTACTTTCTTACCAATTAGCTTGACTATGCACTTGATGTTCAAATTGATGTTGTTGAGTCTTCTGTAGTTTTTGTATTATTCCACATACAAATCTGATGGAATATACTTGGCCTAGAAAACCTGATGACAGCAGGATCCTCAGTTGTGCAGCTATCATCACAGTACTCAGTGTCTTCAAGAAACAGCCTTCTGCAGACTCCAGACACAGAGTCAGGATGCCCAGGTCATGGAGGCCTTGGTCTTTGTTTTTTTTTTCTGTGCTAGATGATTATCAGCAAGTAGTGCTTATGCTTGTGACTTTTCTGGGGTTGATATTAAAGGCTTTTGAGCCAAAGAGCTCTTCAGGGATCTTTTTGGTTTGGCAAGCCACACAGTGAGGTTAGGTCATTACCATTTTCTGCCACCACATGTTTTGTGCTCTTCTCACCTAGGATCCACAAGGAGATGCTGCTGTTGACACATCCCAGGTGGAAGGTAGCAGCCACTTGGTGAGGCTGGCCTTTGGATTTCATTTAGCCCCCAAGGAACTACTGGCAACGCACCACTGCCATGCCGCACAGTCACAGCTTGTGCATTGCATCTTTCATCCTTGGAGTTTTCCTTGGTGCCAAAGGATGGAAACTGAACGAGACGATGGGAACAGCCTGACTTTCTGACTGCTGTACTGAGTGCTTTCAGAGGAGCATTTTCACTTCTGACAGAGTCCAATCTACTATACCAGCTTGAGTTATCGATTGCCTGCAAACATTTATTTCCACTATGCTTGAATTTCAGGAGTTGATAACCTTTGTATTTTAAGATAGCTTAAATTTTCCTATCAGTATTACTAATGGAGGTAGCTAGTGCACTTACAGATTTCTCCAAATAATAGTGGGCAAACTCCCTCCTCTGATGTTAAATTCATGTAATTTCTTACAACTCAGCCCCCATCAGTTATCTCACTGCTGCCATACTGTGTCACATCTGCCCAAACTTCAAACCTTTTTAACTGCCTTCATCAGGACTAGGATTTGTTGATGTGCTTTTGACTAGCCTAAAGAGTAAGATCGCAAAGCTTCCTGTTTAGCTGATGGAGAGTGACAGACATTTCTAGATGCTGACCCAAAGTAACTAAGTTAGATGTTGAATGGAGACCTGTCCTGTCTCCACTCAAAACAGAAGTTCCAAGGAAGGGTGGCCTTCCTAAAAATCAGCCTTTATGAATCCTACATAATAGATCCAGTGGATCAATTAAGAGAAGAACCTAAGATAAACCCTGCACAGCAAGTTTGTCTTGCAAATGGGGAAAGTAAAATTTGCAAAATGAATTCTCAATTTTTTTATCAATTATTATTTCCACCCTGTACCCAAGGGAAGTCTACTACCAACCAGGAAAACACAAGATCAAGGATGTTCCTGACCAAAGAAATCTGTAATCAGAGCAGACCACTCATGAGATGTTGAATAAACTATGCGCTGTAATTTCTTTCCAGATATCTCCCTGAAAATGTTCCTAATTCCTAACACCTGTGGCCTTTTTACAGTCCTCCAGTAAGCTGTTTGTCAATGTTGGTACAAGTGTTCACTGTACCGAAACCAATCTTCTCTTTTTCAGCACAGTGCTCTGTGACACACAGGATCAGTTGTTTTATTACACTCTAGACACAATACATCTCTAGTAACTCTTTTTTATTTTATTATTTCTTCAGAAAAATGTGA
Organism: Mesitornis unicolor; assembly: GCF_000695765.1. Lineage (NCBI taxonomy): Eukaryota > Metazoa > Chordata > Aves > Mesitornithiformes > Mesitornithidae > Mesitornis > Mesitornis unicolor. Next base: position 23,940 of record NW_010207205.1, read on the forward strand.
CATTAACTGACATGTTTTTATCTTTGGAAATTCATATGTGTGCTGGCCATCATTCTCTCATACTTCAGACATGCAAATACATACTTTTCTATCATTCATAACAGTAATTAACCACAGCTAAACATGCAACTTACTGAATGGTAATGGTGGGATTCCTTACTTCAGTTTTTTAAATAATTGCATCCTTTCTCTCCTACACTTCTCTGGTCTATTTACAGTTATATTGTCTCTTTAGCTAGCTAGACAGATGTTTGTCTTCAGCTATTTCTCAACAGGTTACAACTTATCAAAATTCATTGTAGAGGATCAGACCATTATTCTGACTTGGAGGCTATTTGAGCCTAAAGAACACATGTAGGTATTTTCTACTTAATTTTTTTGTAATTAGATAATCTGATACAATTGGTATGCAGTTCTGTTACTATGTGATTAACCCACTTCTTTAACTCTTTTTGATAGACCCTATAAACATCCCATTGCAATTCTCAATGATTTGATGTTTATTGCTGTTCTTTTGCAGTCAAACATACTGGAATGCCTTAAGTATGCTGATACTTTTTGACATCAGTTTTCTTTGCAGTTCAATCGGACATGCATAACTACTGCTTTCTGCATCTTTTCACAGCTACACCCACAAAATATTGTGCATTTGTAATATAAAAATAATCATTTGGTGGGATAATAGCAGTGAGGATACTTTTGTCTAATACTTGACTACGCTAGGTGAAAATCTTGACCACTGAAATATTGTATTTGACCTTGAAACAGAAAAATATTATATAATATAATGGAAAAATTCAAAGTGAAATCTTGGATTAATGTGAGTTGATGGCAAGTATCCAACTGCTTTGTAGATTACAGCTATAATATAGCTATGTCCTCATGAAGAACAGAATTGCAGAATTATCTTAATCTATAATGATATAAATTCTCAAATTGTAAGAATACAAAACATGAACATTTTAGTATTTTCCTGATACTAACCTTAATTAAATTAATTTTTACAGCTACTGCTATACACTTTTGGAGTTAAAAATATCATCAAGTGTAGGATGTTGCTAGATAAAGAACAGTCATCAAGTATCTCAGAAAATACCCACAGTGAGGGCCTCCAGTTGCTGGTACACAAGCTGCCCAAGTATAGTAAGACAGACTTTACAGGTGAAGTTTCTGGAGACCACCAATGATTGCTTCATACAGCTGAAAATCCTACAAAACGGGAAAAATAACTTATGTAGATTCAGTCCTAAGCAACATTTTGGAGTCAGTTCAGAGCTAGTTAAAGCTCGAAGCACTTAATGGTTGAAGCTTTTATAAAATTCTGTAACTTCTAAAAGATAGTCACATTTTTCTGGTAGCTGTGTGTGAAAAGCACCACTAGTAAATGTTAGCTGGAGCACATCAGGAGGGCTCCTGGACTGCATCCTGTGCTGTCCAAAGAAAGCCCTCTTATGCTCGCTGGGAGAGCTCTGTGATATGAACCAAAGTCTGGGAAGCGGTGCCAACCAGCAGTCTCATTTCAAAACCTTGCTCTTGTTCCAAACCAAAACACTAATAAAGATGCTTTCCATTTATCCCATGGGGTGATGAAGGGAAGGGAAGGGAAGGGAAGGGAAGGGAAGGGAAGGGAAGGGAAGGGAAGGGAAGGGAAGGCCGAGGCAAGGATTATTTGCTGTTAATTTCGTGATGTTGGTATCATAAAGCTTCCAAGTGCGAGATAACCTTCACACATCTGTCAGGCAGCTGTGTTACAGCTGCTGCTTGTTCACATCCAGTGCCACAGCTTCAGCTGGGCTGCAGTCAGAGCTCCTTCTTCAGTCTCCTCAGAGTCTGCTGGAGGAAGGTAGGCATGCTGATATATATTTATGCTGAAAATTCATTGGAGCTGGGCCAAATGTAGATCTAAGCAGGGAGGGAAAGGGGCTGAGTAGTATTAATTTCCTTATGTCCCAGAGCTCCTGTATGCTCTCATGACCCACCCTTCATTTCCCCGGCTTTGCTGCCTTCTTGAAACAGCTCTCTCAAGCTGTGCAATGCTCTTTGCTCTCCCAACTGTCTTCTCAATTGCTTCCATCCAACTGCCCTGCTCCAAGACTTTAATACAGCAATGGGTACACCACCGTATTAACTTCTTAATGGCTGTTATTCACTAGCTTGTGAAAATATCAATTGAAAATATTTCAGCGGATCTTTTAAGAGGCAACAAATGAGCTGTCATTGACAAGAACAGAAATAGAAGTTAAACACCCTCAAATTATTACCTCTTCACATTAAAAGCAAACTTTGGCTAGATGTTGTAAACCTAGATCTTGTAACTGGCAGTCTAATAATTTCCAACAAAAGGGTGTAATACACCCTGTAACACATCAGCATAAACATTTTCTATGTCATATATTTCTGTATGTTACCACCTATTTTTTGTACAAATAATTAATGCATAAAAGGCTAATTTCTGCATATAATATGAAAACTAAACCCAAAACTGCTAGCTGTAAAAATGCAGCCAGCCATGTTTACCCAGGAGGTAACTGTGCTTTAGGATGGATTAATTGGTCCATGATGCATTATTATTCTTTACTGACTTTGCAGGAATCCTAACAGATAAAAACTGTTCCAAGAGTTGTGTTTTCACTGTCAGCAATGCTTGTGCAAAAGCAAAAAAAAAATATCTTGGCAAGACAGTAAGACACCAACATAAGCCCAAGGCTATTCTTTTTCTACATAAATTTCAGTGTCAAAATGGTAAGACAACCAAAATAGTTTTTAAGCTGCTAGAGGCTACTGCCAACTGTGAAAAACAGAAAGATAACTATAAACATAATTATTCAGGTCTGCCCTGTTAACTAACAGGAAGATTTTGAAGGGCTAGCACAGAATTTTCTAAACACATTTTTCCCTACAATAATAAAAAAATTAAGGTGCTTTTCTCCTTTGCAAAATAGCCTACAGAGGCAATATTAACTGGTTCCCAGACTGTACTGGTTCCCAGCAGAATGCATGTGGAGGGAAAGCCCTGATGTAGTTTTTAATTCCATTTCTTCAGAATCCCCATAACATGTTTTACACAGCAACACCTTCTGAACAAATCCAGCTGGGCTCAAATTCTAATTATCATTTAAGAATTCAGTGGAAAATCTGCAAGAGTGGAGGATGAATATTTGGCCCTTAGATATGTGAAAGAAGAGGTCATATTTGCAGTATTTTTACTTTTGTAGCAAGAAAGAGAAGATTCCCAAAGGATCACTCTTGGTCTGTCACTGATCTGCAAGTCATTTCAAAAAGTACATGCCTTGGAAGAGAAAGGTGCCCATTGTGGTATGTTCCTGTGACTGCTGCTCTTCGAGGTATGAGGCATAAGAGGGCAGTGGAGCATTTCAACAGATTAAGCTAATGATCCCTGTAGATACTTTATCTACATTTCTTTGCTCCAAAAATTATTACAATACCTAAAAAAGCAATCATGTTTTATTAATAATAACCAGATAGTTTAAACTTAACATCTCTTAAGCTTTCATTGAAAATGGCATTTGTCTCCTAGCAAGCCTTGTAATCCATTGATTTAAACCTCCTTAAATTGCATATGTTACCTTCCAAACCTCCTGTCACAGGAGGTATTGTATTTTCCCTCACTAATACAATCCTCCATGTTGGTTTCATTTCCATCACCTCCTTCACAGGCACTCCAGGGAAGCTGGTGTTCCTGTCTAGAAAAGCAACTCTCCAAGATTAAAAAGGCCAACAGTAGTTTAGGTGTCCTCACACAGAATGAGCTTTGTTTCCTTTCCTGTGTCACTAATAACAAACTGCATTGGTTTTTGCCAATGTGCCATGGCCAATCATTGCTTATGTTGGGTGCTTGCTTAATTAATTGGGCAGTTCTGGCTTCTGAATTCTTGACAAGTGTTTCTAGACTTTGTCTGCACCATGACCATCTCTAAATCTGTTTATTCATGCAGCTCTAAACATTGAGTAACACCATCTGTTGTTCCTGTATTTAAGAAAAGTGCTAGAAGGTCAAAGATATCCTCAAACATCTAAAGTTTTACATTTTTATGAAATCAAATCTGAAGTTTAGGCTTGCTTTGGTTTTCAACTGGAGTCTGCAATGCTGTTTCCCTTCACTAAAAGCAGCGGTTCCCACTTCTGTGTAAGTTGACATGGATATTATGTCATTAAAAATAATGACATGTTATTTAAGAGGAATGGTCCCAGTGAAGAACCCTGGCCTCTCTACCCAACAACCTTCTTTCATCTTATCAACAATAGGTTTTAATCTTCCTTTAAAATTACAAAGGTTTCAATATACTCCTCTGTTTGTCCTCAGGATGTCAGTACTTTAACCAGATTTATTAGCAAAGCTTTACTACTTTCCCATTATAAGCCTAAGTCTGGTACTCAAATGTCATTCACTTCAAAATGCTGCATTTTATTTAATGGCTATAACATGTCAACACTGTCTTCAATTCTCCTTTGATGTAAAAAGACAAAAGGATGTGACAAGACACCTTTGATGTGCCGCATCCAACCTGAAGTTTGAATTATTTATAAATGTTTGGAAAATTCCATAAAATAATAGTGTAGTGATATGTAACCCATTACCACTACATTCTCAGATCAAAACACAGTAATCACCAATATCATTATCTTATTCCAGAGCAGTTTAAAGGGTAGCTCACTGGACTGGGATGTGCAGAGTTGGTTTATAAACCTGATTCTTCTGCGGTCCTGAATGTGAATTCAAAGAAGTATCTTCTGCCTCCTTGGCTCTGGTTTCCCCTCCTTTAAAGCAGGGGTACTAACATCCGTCTTCTCTGTAAAATGTCTGGACATCAAGAGGCTACATAGTTTTTATATTTGCAGTTTAGAGGCTAGGTATTATTCCTGTTATTACAGGTTTTGTTCTATTTTTACAGTAATATTATTCCTACTACTATAGTATTTTGCCTCCAGGGTGCCAGGTCCTGAGCAAACACAAGTGCAGGCTGGTCAAAGCCCACCACTGCTTACATTTGAAAACTGCTTTAGAAGTGTAAGACCATCCTTTCCAAACCAGTGCACTTAAACTCATAGGAAAATCAATAATTTTCTTTACAAATTGACTAGACCTTTTCCAGTAGGTCTTACTCTGTATAAAAATGCACAAACAATCCTTAAATATAAATAGAAAAACCTTGCAATAGTGCTAAACCCACCCTCTATTTTATCTGAGATGTTTATAGAAATACTTTTATGTTTAGGTTAATTTTCTGAGACAGAGAACAGCACCTTTCACGATGGAAGAAATATTGTTTATTCTTTGCTTTTAATTACTAATTTTGTCCTTAATCAAATAATAAAGCAATGTAGTATTGCAGTGACATACTTAATAAACAATCTAAAATTAATTAACTCTTCCTTTCTCCTTTCCTTAAATAGTTCCACATTTCCAAATTTATGTTTCTGTATAGATATGGATTTAGACAGATTTTTAATATAAAACTACATATAAGGATTTTATCATTTACACTTTACATCAAATTTTAAAATTTAGATTAAAAAATATATACGAATCACTATTCAAAAAAAGTAAGAGCAGAGTATGTCCAGGTCGTGTGAAAATCAAGGGACTTTCCAAATCTGAGTGTTGTCAGTTATAAGACCACAGGGCCCCTACCACACCTCTGCATTGGTCGAAGCGCATTCCACTGCCACACGCCGAAGCTGAGGATGCTCTTGAAACACAGAATCCCCTACTCAAAGGTGTAGAGCGGGAAAGGAGATGGGCATAGACGGGCCACCATCTTGACCATAAGACAAAACCCATCCAGAATTTTAACTCAGAAGCACCTTAATTTGTGATGGAGTCTATTTCCATTCTCACTCCTGTCCTCGCTAAAAGTTTATATAAATGTAATGGAAAGCCATTCCAGGAGCTGCTTTTGCAAACCAAGCAGTCTCACCCTTCATGTCTGGGGCACTGACCCAGCCCATACAATAAAAACCTCAAACTAAGCAAAACAAGGAAATCAAGGTCTATTTAGTGGAAATGGAAATATGAGAAGTGATCATTTGTATTTCAAGCATCATCAGTAATAAATGTATGTATCTATGTGCATATGCACAACATTTCTTTAAAGTCATTATAACAAACCCTTTTGGTGCATACAATAATGTAATAATAATGTAGATATAATAGAGAATGTTTTAAAAATGGAACCATTATGATTGGTTAAAAAAATGCAAAATGCAGGTAAAGAATAAAAATCACTTGTGCTTTAAAATTGAAAAAAAATCAACTTTTTATACATGGAAAAACAAAATCAAGCTTTCCTCAGCAAGGGCTGTTATTTAAAGGACAGCGTATTCTGGGCCACAAGTGCCATCTGCTAGTAAGAGATGGAAAAATGCAGTCAATTTCTGCATTGAACTTATTCTCCTCTCATTACACTCAAAGGTGATGATAATTTGCTATTTTTCAGCCTGTCCCCTATCAGAACATAAAACCCATTGCCCAAGTGTCAAAAGGGAAATCCAGCACAGGATTCCAGCATAATGGTTCTGGTGGAGGAGGATGAGGCTCATAGGTGGCTGTTGGGCTGTAGGTGAGGATAAATAAGACTGATGATACTGCAGACAACATCCAGCTGATTATGAGAGCAGCATCTACACTCCTACAACATTTATATATCTGAAATATTAAGAGAAAAATAAATCAATTTCACAGTTCAAGCATCTATTCTTCTCATAAAACTGTAGCTCAAAAAGAAATTAAGTTGCAGTACCAGTGCAGGTTTCACAGGAAGGAAAAACACAGGTTATTTACAGGTTTAAGTCAACCAATAGCTGTCTTAAAAATGGCAAATTAGGAAATACATCTTACTACACATCTGAAGATGTTATTTAATAAAATATTAATTAAACACATTGATACATGCCCACACTGGGTCACAATATCAGGTTGTTAAGGCACATAATTATAAATTTAGCATTGTGCATTTCAGCTTGTTTTCAAGCCTGCACCAAAGGGTTACTGCCACAATACAGAATGTCCTGAAGTCACAGTCTAGCTCTGCACTTCAGCTCCTCACCAGACACTGGATAGCCCCTGTCAGGGTAGACTCTTCTGTCTTCAAAGTGTCTCCATATGAGAAATCCATCACAAGGTCTGGCATTCCCAGACTTTCCTGGGGTTTGGAGGTTCCCAAAGGTTTGCCATCCATCCACCCATCCCTCCATCCCTCCATCCCTCCATCCCTCCATCCCTCCATCCATCCATGCCACACTATATTTCTTGTTCCAGCTATTAGTGAGGTGTCCTGCAAAACTTTTTGCACCCCCTGAGGCCCAGCTTCTACCAGTGCACCCCATCCAGGATGCTGTCTTTCAGTTAGCTCTCCTTACTGAATCTCAAGAGGCTTTTAGTTATTTTTACAGTTACCACAAGAACCACTTGATTTCTCTAATCATCCAGAGGACCAAACTGTGTATAGTAAGTTTAGTTTGCCTAGCTGACATTCATAAAAATAGCAGTAGCATAGCCACAAGCTTATCCAGGAATGACTCCTTTTTGGTATGTACGGAGGTTCTTCAGAGCACTGATTCCCTCACTTTCTTTCTGAACCAAAGGCACGCATCACATAGCTATATTTTTCAACCATATACCATGAATACTTTTATCTCATGAGGTAACAGTTAGCCTTTTAATTCAGCAACATTTTATACAGAACACACATTACACGATATTAATAAACATTGTTAAAGGTCTACGTGTCACATCAATCATTGCCAAATCAGTTTTAAAAAAAAGGGTACTTGGCTACATGGGCTGAAGAGTGACAAAGGTGGCTGGATGTCATCCTAGCTACATCACTTACTTGGCTGCTACTGTCTGCAGCCTGGAGAAGGACTTCAATCATTTATTAATGCATATATGTATCCTCAGAACCAAAGCCTTTGCTAACAGAAATTGGCACCCCTCCACTCAAGTCAGCTGAATGTCTGTAACAAATGAACAGCTCCTCCACAGCAAGCAAAATCTTGCCTTCCTTTATGTATCATCCCACATGCCCATCGGATTTTGCCTATGCGATTATAAGAGAATGACTCACAACAGCGGCTGCAGTGTCTTCCAAGCCTGTCCCAGCCTCCTCTGTTGTGCTCTACCTTCTAGCTGATAAGTGAAGCCAGAAGTATGAGAAGAAACCTTTGGTTGATCAGACCGGTCATAGTAGTTCATAATATTATCACATGTTTATTCTCAGGATCCACAGCACCTCCAAGACACGAACTCAAGTTATACGAATGTGGCGTCAATGTCTTGTTCCTGGGCCAGGAACAGCCAAACATTTAATTCCTAAGTTCACAGAAGTTCTTGAATAAATACATTTGATAATACTATCTGTATCCAGTTCATACACCTGAGTACTGTGTAAAACTTTAGAAAGGGAATCATCATCTGAATTTAATGCACAATATGGGATCTTGCTGCTTCATACATAATTTAGTTTTAGAACTAAGAGAGCTTTCATAAACTCACCTAAAAACCAAGTTTTCTCTTCCACCTTTAATTTAAAACCTCTCCAGGCTTATAGGGCCACATGAGAAAAAATTAGTGTCACTACAGAAATCTCAAAAATAGCAGTTTATGCATTCAAATATGTAACAGTCTGGGTTTTTCATCTAGGCTCAAAAAGTTTTTCATCGTGATTTGACACATCTTCAAGTAAAAAAAATCAACCAAAGTATACAAATGTGGCTTTCCATGAGTTTGAAAAGGGAGGTGGCAGTGAGTCTGTGTACTAACATGAGAGAATCAAAGTTTAAACACCTGACAAGAGATATACTGCAGCTTTCATTTATTTTGGATTCGAACTGAAAATGATAACTCTTGATAGCTTAGGCTTGTAATTTTGGAATAAACTTGGGTGTACACCAAAACGTCAGAATAAAAGTGGCTCAATATCACCTTATGGTACTTCCCTGCCCTCAGCAGTATCTGCCCACAATCCAGGATGGCAGGCAGATGTCACACCACAACTCCGAGCACTGAGGAGAAGACTTTTCCTACCTGGGGAAAAAAAAAAGTACAACAGCCTTTTGCATTAAGTGCCTTTTCCTCCAGTTAGTATTCCATTCTCCATCTAAATTTAAACTGCGAGTAGCCTGGGCATGAGATGACAGGTTTGATGTTGAAGCATGCAGTTCCCATGGGATTGTTCTTCTCTTCAAACCAGTTGACGTTCAAGCCCAGCACTACCTGAAAATTGTACTGTCTGTACGGATGCTATAGGTAACATAACAGGCTCTGTACAGCTGAAGACAAACACAAAGTCAGACAGAAACTGGATAAGATTATGGAAAATATGATACTGCATTAGAGTATGCCCAGCATGATTCTATTATAGTCAAACCGATGTAACTGAATTAATTTCCAGTTCGTAGAAATGTGCTAGAGTTCCCACAGAGGTGCAAGAATTAAACAGGCTATAAGTACATTGTGATTTTTGTCAACCTTCAGGCTACTATTATCTGTGATGGCTTCATTCTCCACGTATGTATCAACACAGTGGTCATTCTGCTCCAGAGATGCAGTGCTATGAGTCATGTCAGCTCCAGACCACGCCATACCCAGAAGTGTTGTGTAGGAGGTGTAGGTGTCAAATCTAAAGATGGTCAGGGTTACTAAGAATGGATCCAAATCTTTCTGGTTTACCTGACTAACATACATTCAGAGTTAAGGGAGAGAGTGTACTCCAACAAGCAAGCCAGTGCATATTCTGGTAGAAGACTCTCAAGAGCACATGGTTTGTAGGATCATAAAATCCTAGGATAATTCAAGTTGGAAGGGACCTCAGGAGGTCTGTAGTACACTCTAGTGCTCAAAGCAGGGACAGCTTTGAGGTCAGACCACATTGCTCAGGAAGTCTTGAACACATCCAAGGATGAGGACTCCACAAGTTCTGTGGGCATCCTGCCTGATTGTACTCATAGGGAAAAAGCTTTTCCTTACATCCAGTCCAAATCTCCCTTCCTTCAATCTATGACTACTGTCTCTTATCCTCTAACAAAGCACCACCATCAAGAGCCCAGCTCCATCTCTTTGGTGACCCCTTCTAGGCACTGCAGGCAGTGGTACTCCTAGGTGCCACAAAGCCATCCCTTCTTCAAGCTGACCCAGCCCAGCTTCCTGGAAGGACCAAAGGTGAACACAGTATCTTGATGTGGTCTAACAGGTGCTGTGTGGAGGGGGATAATCACTTCCCTCAGTCTGTGGGCTATGTTTCTGTTCATACAGCCCCAGAGGCTGTTGGCCACCTTTGTTTCCAGGGCACACCGCTGGCTCACATTCAGTTCACTGTCCAGGACTTCTTCCACAGAGCTTCTTCCCAGCCCATCCATCCCCAGCTGATGGTAATGAAGAGGCTATTCCCACCATGGTGCAGGAACTGTGCTGACATTTCACTGTGCCGAGTTTCATGAGGTTCCTGTTGGTTCAGTCTTACAGCCTGCCCAGGTCTCCCTGAATGAACCCTCTGCTCTTGGGTACATTGGCTGGTGCCCTCAAGTTGGCATTACCTGCAAGCACGAGAACAGTGTGGCTCTGTCTCTTTCTCCAGGTTGAGAGACAGAGGAAAAGAAAGTGCTGGAGACTACCCTATATGTTGTCACTGAACTGCTAGGTGGCTGTAAAAAGCCACTGGATCCCTCCATAGCTTTCTTTCTCCATATGTAAAATGTGGACAGCAGATGTAAAAAGCTCTGGGCAGTGTCCTAAGAACCTCGAAAGAAAATTTCTATTCAGGTCTTCATATCATTGATTGTTCTTGTCATTATTGCTACCTGTTTCCTGAGGTCATGTGTGTGTTCCCTAGCAGGGGTTTACAGGGCTTGTAGGAATTTACAGGGAATATTCTGATACGTCCTTGTAAAAGTGCTCCACATGGGTTTTACTTCTGTCACTTCACAGATAGGCAGTGCTCAGACTCCTGCAAAGCCCACACTCTTTTGTGCCAGAATCCTCAAACTGAAGTGAATACTCAGGTGGCCCGAGGGCAGAGGTTGACAGGTGCAGTAATGTGCCATCTCTCTGCTTCATTGCATCAATGAATAAATGCATGTTCCTTAGCTCTTAACTCACATTACAGTTCAATTATTATATGTCAGTCACTAGAAATGTATACTGACGAGCATCTTTCTGTGTGCTCACAGTGTATTCCTTTTATCTTCATTGATCCCAAGACTTCATTAAACTCACTGTTACTTATAGTCTCTATTAAGTGTGTCAGAATGGTATTACAGTAGAAAATAAAACCAAGCCATTAGAATGGAGATTGATTGTAAACTTAGTTTTAAGCCCAGTTATATATACATTTTTCAAAATAGTGGTGATGATAGTTTGTCCAGAAGTACATTAATTGAAAAACCTATATAAGAAACACATCCTGCAAGTTACATATAACTATGTAATATATATTTTGCATAAAGGCCACAACTTAATGAAGACTTTGTTTAATTATTGCTATAGGTATCATGATCAGTTTGTTAGGTGTTCATTTAATAGCGTTCACAGTGCATGCAACCCACCACTGAAATGGATGCTGAATAGCAAATAAAATTCTCTTCATGTGTCCAGGTTTACCCTAATATGCAACAAACATGGAAGACGCTGTTGATACTAAAAGCTTTTTTTTCCCTCAGCCCTTGGTACACACTTTCCCCTGTCCATGCAAACCCAAACATTCTCTCAGGCAGGCTTTATATAAAACACTGCAATACCCAAAAAGCTTCATAATAATGTAGCAGGTTCCACTATGCGTAAGTTTTAGCACTCATAACTTAAGGGGGTTTCTTTCCCCCTTTCCACTTAAAGACATAAGTACAAAAGATGTATTACACAAAGTAGTTGTACTTTTGTAAGAATTTGTTGGGTATTACTGTTTTAGCAGAAGTATTACAATTCTGCTGTCTTCTTCCTGAGATGCTCTTTTCTCACATATATTTCTTGGTCATAATAGGTTAATTACCTAACAAGCTTTTTCCCTAGTACATGAAGGCTTTATCTCTTTGAGGTCAATGGGAAAAACAAGACATAAAATCTATTTGTTATTAATGTATTTCTTCTAGCCCATAAAATATGAATTATTTTTTTAAGTGAATGGAATGTTAGCATTTTTTTAAAGAATTATTCATTTATAATTTCCGTGTACAATATCACTCATGTTTGATCACAAAGTCCTCAAAAAAGCTTCTGGAACTGTACCTGGTTTTAAAGTAAATGCATATTGGACAATATAAGAGCCAGGGTTCAAGGATGAAGGAATAAAATTATCCATGTAAAGATTCTCAGCTCCTTCTAGAGATGCATATTTCTAATTCAATCACATAGATTGTACATATGTATGTGCACACATATATATATATGTACACTTTCTGTAAAGAAAAGTGGCAATTTTAGACCTATAAGCCTCGCATTTTACTCCACATTAGCTCTACTTTTAAAAATTTGAATACTCTGGACTCTCTGTTCTTTCATCTTGATGTAACATTCTTCTTTCTTTCTTTTCCCATTCCCTTCTATTTCTTAGTCAGTCACAATATTTTCCATATCTTTTTTCTCAACCATAATCCAAATTCATATGTTCTACACAGAAACTCTGAATGTCACCTTATTGGTATCCTTCAGATACGACTTAATTTAATGGTGACTTGTGAAAATGCCAGTAAGAATCTTTAGTATTCTGAAGTAGTACATCAAAACATCCAAAATAAGGATGTAATTCTCAACAGCAGCCGGTGTTATGAGCCCCTCCAAGCTGAAGCTCAAATCTTCTCATTTCGGGAAAATTTTGAAAGCTATCAGAGTGCCTCTAACAAGAGCAGATGCTGCTGCACAACTATATGAACCATATTAGCAATGCATATTAAAAGCAGCATGCTAAAATAAAAAAGGGCTGTTTTAAAGGATTTTTACCTGAAAAACATGTCTTAAAGTAGAACAACAAATAAGTAAGTGTGTGCTGCTTTCCAATACACTCATCATTTTGTCAGCCCACTTCAGGAAAATCAATTTGTGCAGTTTGTCTACAAACCATGTTAGGCACTAGTCACAGTTTGGAGGATTACCACTTAGGAGGAGAAGGAGAAAACACTCATGCATAATCTGTTGAGAAATGGCAGTGTAACTTTTCTGCACATTTTAATGTCATATTACAGCCCTGATTCAATGCCACACAGGAAGGAGGAAGCACGCCACATGAGTGTCTAATCATACAATCATAGAATCACAGAATGGTTTGGGTTGGGACACCTTCCTCTAGACCAGGTTGCTCAAAGCTCCATCCAACCTCGCTTTGAACACTTCCAGGGAGGGGGCATCCACAACTTCCCTGGGCAACCTGTTCCTGTGTCTCACCACTCTCACAGTAATTAATTTCTTCCTAATATCTAGTCTAAATCTACCCTCTTCCAGTTTAAAGCCAATGGTACATACCTACCCGATGTGTGCACAGAGCCTGCTCTTTAAGTGAAGAGCAAACACTGTTGTTCTTTTATAACTGCGTTACACGACCACTAGAGTTTGTATTAACATTACCAATGCAAGATGGTTATTCTAGCAAAGAAAATAAAATATATGGCCTGCTCATGCTGCAGCTTTAGTACACTTGTTACAGTGACACTGTATTCCCTAACACTGCCCCAAAATTTTTCATTTAAAGGGCCCTGCCAGTTTCAAGTGTTATAATCACAGCATGAATCATGTAATTAATCCCCACAATCCCACATCCAAGCTGTTTATAAACATACAAATCCTTCCAAGTGCTCATCACATTACTAATAATTGGAGGGTCATGGATTTTAAGGCCACAAGGAATGCTGAAGATATCATTGTGTCTGATGTCTTGCGTAAAACAGGCAATAGAAAATCACTCCTACGTTGAGCCCTCCGCTAAACAGGGCTGGAACCGTGCAAGGCAGATCTACATGTCCTGCCTGACAGCAGCCTGAAGGTTCTTCTACTTTACACTCACCTGGAGGAGAACAAGCACGACTGAGCACTCGCATGACACAAGGACATCTTGAGGACACAGCACTGGCCATCCTTGGACCTTGGCTAACCTTTTGTCCCTGCGGAGATCCTCCTATGCTGGAATAATCTTCAATGCTCATTTTAAGCCTGTTTTAGGGAAATGGTATAAAATGCACAGAGGGCATACCATGAAGACACTGACTCCTACTAATCGATTTGAGAAGGAACTAGAAAATAAGCAAAACTGTGATGTTCATTGTCCAGTTACACATATATGCCACTTCCAGAAAATATTTAATAAACCTTCAGGGAATTTGTCTGAATAGGGGTTGAGTACAGAATGACTTATCCAGAAACACACTGCATGCTTACATCAGATGTGACAGGGTTCCTGGGACCTTGCTAAAGCATGCAGCA